>NC_020494.1:12687223-12722340 GCF_000184155.1 Fragaria vesca subsp. vesca | reverse complement strand
GAAAAAAAAAAAAGTTGAATACAAAATGGCTTTAGTTTACGGAAGTGGAAGGCCAAATTTGGCTTACAAAATAGTTCAAGCCAAATTTTTTATCTTGAAAATTACATTTTGGCTTATGGTGAGAGTAACCATAGACTAAAAAATCATAGGCTAAATTTGGTTTTTATTTAACTTTTTAGCCTATGGTGTGAGATGATCTTATAGAGGGTGGAATTTGCTCATTCATCTTTAGAACACTGTCTTTAGAATACTGTGTTTATTTTGTGTTTATAGTCAGAGTTATGTTGATTTTAGGTTAAATGGTTAGTAGTAAACTATCGTAATTTTGAGAACAAATATAAGATTAATATGAAATATATACTGTTAAATCAAATCATTTGAGATGCATGTTATGAATAGACTGATGCGTGTGTAACGTTATAGATTAATCAGATTTCATTAAACATAATTAAATATTAATTATGTACTATTTAAGGCATGTGACGTTAGTGTATTAGTTAATTTGTTAATAACAAAAGTGATTAAAGTTAGGTTGGCTAGAAACCTAGTGGGGAATTTAACAGAATGAGTTGTCTTGGATTGATTGAGATCAAAGTCTCACAAAAGGCGATGATTGTGTAAGATGTTCATCAATTGGTGACTTTTTTTTTCTTCTCCTATTTAACTCCGTGGTGTTTATTCACGTGCCCTTTGGATTTCGAGAGATACTATGTATCAAATGATCATTACTCTTTGATAAAGATCACTCCAACCAACTCTCATCAACAAGATTGGAATCTTGAACTTAGCGCTATTTTAATAGTTCAATCCCTATTTCTTTACCCATTTCTTCTTTTCAAAATTCTCTCTTCTTGAAAAAAGTTGTATATGTTCTGTTAAAGGGTCCGGTTTCTGGGACATTATATTTGACATTAATTTTGATATCCTTTTTTGGTCATTAGATTTTTTAAAAATCGATGGACTAGATCAATTATAGATATGATGTCAACCTATAAAAACTAACGTGACAATTGAAGTGACGTGATATTACTTATTTATAACAAATGAAATCAAATTAAAAACAAAAAAAATAAAATCAAAACCTAAAATCTGAAATCTGAAAATCAAAATCGATAAGTGCGATAAAAAGAAGAAAGAAAAAAAATTTGTTTCCGTAGTCATTGGTCTATGACAACTAAAACCGATTAGTTCATGGATATTTTGTATATATTGTCCAATTGATTTATCACACAAAAGTCAATAATTTTAATTCTGAGAACTAGTAAGTCTCCCTTAAAATGTTTAGGTAAGTACTTGAATGCTACAGACTTTTTATTTCTTATAGTTTAAGTACTTCATTAGTTTGTTGCAGCAAGATTCAAGAGTACTAATAATCTATAAATATTGAACTTGGTATAAGAGAAACCCGAAAGCAAAGTACTCTTCCCCTAAAGGAATCACCCCTATATATCAAGCTATGTCTTGCTGGAGTTTCATCAATGTCCTCCCAATACAGATTTGTTCGTTCTTTGTTCATTTGTATTTCTCTTCTTTCTCTTGATCTGTGTGTTCTTCTGGGGTCTTTTGCGTTATGTCGTCTTTTTTTTTTTCTTTCTTTCTTCTTTTTATAGCGAGAAATTTTAAATACACACCCCTAATCTCTTAATACACACCTCTATTATTTTATGTTTATATTAAGATTTTTATAAGTAACCTAAATGACCAAAACAAACATATATTATTAAAAAAAAAAAAATCACGATAGAAGTATTCTTTTCAACATCTTCTACCCTAAAATCGTCGAAAACACGTCTTCTCTCCTAACCCCAACTTTTCTCCATAATTCATTTGGGTTGTCTTTTCTTTTTTTTCTTTTTTTTTTATCTATATCAGCTTTAGTTTGATCTTGCAGATCATATTGTCATGTACTGCATCTTTATCATGACATGTTTTATCGAATAACTAGCTATCTATGTTTAATAGCTATTGTACTTCTGCAGTTCTACTAGCTTGTGAATTTTGAAAACTTGTATTGGTGATTTAGAGTAGCTTGTGAATCTTGAAAACTTGTATTGGTGATTTAGAGTTCAGATATAACAATAATCATTTGATTATAAATTGAACAATGATAACCAAAAATTTCTAGCAAAAATTAGATGAAATAATATGTAAAAAGTGATACCAAATAGTATATATATTGATTATATTAAATAATAGAATATTTCATAAATTAATGGCATTTTAGGTAGTTTGGGATGTGTATTAAGTATAATACTAAAATGAAAAACTAAATAAGTGGTGTATTAAGTAAGGGGTGTGTATTAAGATATTAGGGGTGTGTATTTAAAATTTCTCTTTTATAGCAATGATCGATTTTGATTTTCATATTTCAAATTTTAAGTTCTGATTTTGTTTTTTTTGTTTTTAATTTGATTTTATTTGTTATGAAATAAGTAATGCCACGTCAATTGCCACATCAGTTTTTATAGGTTGGCATCATATCTACAACTGATCTAGTCCATCGATTTTTTTAAAATCTAATGGCCATGAAACAATGTCAAAATTAGTATCAAATATAGTGTCCCAGAACTGGACCCTCTGTTAAATGCGTAGAAAAATATGTTCAATAATTTGTAAACATAATTAATTACGTAAATAGTAATAACAGTTAAATATCACTCGATCGTTTATACATGAATACACACTCGTAATACTATATTTGTAATTGAGACAGGCTAACATGCTCATCAATTCAAACACTAAACACTCGTGATATTTGAACAACATTGGATTATGATTGATTACTTTGATTAGAGTTCACGAAGAATTGTGGTAAAAAATACTAGGGTTTGCTCCGTAAAAATAGGAGGGAGCTTTGGAAAGAGAGGGGTGCGTCTGGCTTGTCCGGCGGCGCCACCGCATCGGCGTGGGCTTCTCGCCTCGTTGGTGTAGGGTCGGTGCGGCCGGACGGGCTGTTTTGGTATTGTGGAGGTGGCAGGGCCTTCCGGTCGGTTTTGTGACGGAGGATACGAACTGCGGCTTCACTCTGCAGGGAGGGGCTGTTGTATCTCAGGGAAGACGGTGTCCAGGGTCTGGCTGCGGCATGGCGTGGGATCCCCGGAGTCTTGAACTGATGTCTTGTTGCGAGGTTATGGGTGGCAGTATCTTCAGGTTTAACCAGATCGACGACGAGTCTGCGTTCTCACAGATCGGCATCGATTTTGTCTCTAGGACTAAACTATGGCTTCGCAGCAGGACTCGGTGGTGGTCAGAATGCATACAGGGGCTCCAACGACGACGTCGGCCCAGACCTTGTGGCGGCGCTGGGGGTGAAACGGAGGTGACGATGCAGCTGCTGCTTTGGGCCGGGTGGAGCAGGTTTGGGCCTCTAATGGAACTGGTTTGGTGGGCCTGGGCCAGTGGTATGGTTTTGGGCCAGTTTTGGTCCTTTGTTAGTTTATGTTTTTTGGTTAGGCTTTGTTTAGGTTTTTGGATAGGTATAAGTCCCTCCTCTTTTGGGCGAGGGTTTGAGTGTCGTTTTCTGGTCAATGTGCTACTTCGGTGGCGTTATTCCTGGGGACTATCGGCTTTAATATCGGTGTGGTCTAGGTGGCAACATGAGGGTGGATTACCTTTGCACGTGGTCTGGTGGTATTTGGACACGGTGTGAAAGAAGGAGAATTTGCTCGTTTTAGTGTTGGCAGCAAGGTTGTATCGTTACTCTCAGGACTGTGTAGCTCTTTTTTAGCGTGAATTTGGGTTAGGGGTTGGGCCCACTTGGCTCATGGATGTTGTTGCTATTGGCGACGGACCCGTAACTACGGATCTTTTTGGGAATGTGTGTCGTGGTGTAGGTACCACAACCGGTCATTCTATTATGCTGTAATTTTATTCCGTTATCAATAAAGCTATTCTTCTCAAAAAAAAGAGTTCACGAAGAATTTGAATATATATCGATTAAACATGTACGTATATGTTCGTCGACGAATTTCTTGTAACTATACACGAGGAAAGAAAAAGTTAAATCTCATTCGACTACTGTCGCAGATACACTTTTAACGGGGGCGTTCACGATATTTGACAAAAGCTACACATGCAACAATGGGGTCATGTTTAGTTTTGCTGATCATCTCTATTCCCTCTGTGCTTTTGTGCAAGTCAAACTCTTCGACTCTACTCCATTCTGCTGTCTCCTAAAGTTCCCAGATTTTGCTTTTGGTAATAATTGCATTTGGAGAAGACAACTGTTGAGGGTTTGAGAAGGAAGGAGGAGGAGGAGAGACCCCCCCCCCCCAAAAGGAAAAGGGACACTGCAAGATTACTGTAGCTTATTACACAGCAGGGTCTTGGCCAAAAAGAAGGAAGATTAAAGCTTCGCAGCTGAACTCAAATCCAAGTAGAAGCTGGCAAATTAAACACAATGAGAAAGAGAGATCAATGAGGTGAAGAACTAGTAGAGTCCACGAAATACGTGGACGGTTGTGTTTGTATATGTCAGTATGTGTGTTTGGTGGGTAGGGGGCCTCAATGTTGGAGGGTTATGTGTGTGTAGAAATTTTCAGTGATATCTAGGGCTGGGCACAAATCCCGTAAATCTCGGTCCTGTCCTGGTCCCGACGGGATTTGAAACTAAAAACACCGGTCTCGTACCATCCCGTACCATTAGAGAAACAATAGGACAGGACGCGGGATTGAAATTTTGAGTCATGTCAGGCCCGTCCCGTCCTGTCAAACTTTTAAAATTCATAACTAATTGTAGAAAGATTATTTTTGAGAGATCCCAACTCCCAAATGATCTTTAAGATGTCATCTATAACTTTCATGAAGACACTAAACTCATATAACGAACCAATTTGTACAGTTTTCGAAAAGAAGCCAACTGGTTCAAATCTCAGAATTTACTGATATAGACCCTAAACTTTAAGAAACCATAACTTAATCTAGAAAAATAGTTTTCACGTGATTCAAATTCTGGAATGAACCTTAAGATGTCTACTACAAATCTTATGAAGACACCAAGATGAAATTTCAAATGCAACGGTATGATTTCTAGAAGAAACGAAACTGATGCAGGATGGCTGGGATTGGGCTCGTCCCGTCTAACTTTCAAAATTCATAACTAATTGTAGAAAACTTATTTTTGAGAGATTCCAACTCTCAAATAATCTTTAGGATGTCTTCTGTAACTTTCATGAGAACACTAAACTCACATAACCAACCAATTTGTACAGTTTTTGAAAAGAAGCCAATTGGTTCAGAATCACAGAATTGATATGCAGAATTTATAGATGCAGACCTTAAACTTAAAAAAATCATAACTTAATCGAGAAAATCATTTTCAAGTGATTCAAATTCTGGAATGGACATTAAGATGTCTACTACAAATCTTATAAAGACACCTAGATGAAATTTCAAATGTAACTGTACGATTTCTAGAAGAAAAGAAACTGATGCAGGATGGCCAGGATTGGGCCCGTCCCATCCCGATCCCGTCCCGATCCCGTCCAGTCCCATCCGGGATTAGGCCCGGCGGGATCGAGTCTGAAAAATGTAAGGCCCGTCCCGATCCCGTCCCATGTGTAACAACCAGGACGGGACGTGGGATGACCTCAATCCCGTCCCATCCCGTCCTATGCCCACCCCTAGTGATATCGATCATGCATGGACATATAGTGGGTACTGTATATAATGCTAGCTTGACAATGATGGATTGTCCTTAGACCTAGAATTATATATGATGAGCTAAAAGGAGTGGCTTCAGTGCCTGCATGCAAGCATCATTTCTTGTTGGGTTGCTGTAGCTTTATCATGCTAACAGCTAAACAAAGAGTTGTAGGTTGGAGGTTTCAAATCACAGTATGCTGCAAACCAAGCTAGGTTTAAAGTTGAATTACGGAAATGTCGATGAATATTTGATATTTCATTTGTATCACACATATTTGAAACCTTAATCTGTAAATAAATCGAAGCTAAAAAAGTGAAACTGGTAAAACCATATCTTACGTTCACTTAGACGATCAGTTCAAAGATAAAATAGTCCAGAAGAGATTCCAGATCAACATCTGGTGTCTGTGTGGATAGGTGTTATCTTTGTATGAGATAAGCTGAAGCTTTTGCTGCAGATATGGTCATGAATCATGAATGGTGTATAGATAGACACCAACTCACAAATACATTCAAAAATTTAGAACAATATTTATTACAAGTTTTGGAGTTTTTCACGTCTGTGCAACACTGCAACGTGAGAGATTGGATAATATAAAAGAAGAGAGCAAGACACACTTACAGCAGTGCTTCAGTTTTAAATAACAGCTAGTATAGAGGAACATACTTTTTCTGCCTCTGATTTGGTTGAGTTAATAATTTGGTGCAACAAGAATAATTTGCAGACGCATAAAAAAATATATGCATCAGTGAGCTAGTATTGAAATAGAGTTGAATCTGGGGAATGATTGCCTCCAGAGTTCTGAGGTTTTTTTCACTTTGTATCATGCATTTCTGGAAATCAATAAGCTTCTGATCGAAGGAAACTAAAGCTAGGGATATGCATTGTACCAAAAAAATGTGCCCCAGTGCTCATTAGGTATTTTACGGGCAATTGAGTGCGCCTGCTATTTCTAGATGTGGATGGATAACTTTGGACAAGAGTTGTATGAGATCAATTATTAAGGAACTTGCATAATATATAAAATGGTCCTACACTTTTGTTTTTCAAATGACAAAGTATTTTTTTCTAATAAATCTATAATAAAGCTATTATAAATCTTAATTATATTTCTAAAAAAGAAAAAAGAAGCAAATATCGTGACAATAATATTTCTTTTGTAAGTAGGTCTTGAGATCGACTAATGGAATAGTATAGGTTTTTTTTTAATATTTTTTTTTCATTTGATAAGAATAGAGAATATATGATATAGTTTAAATACAAATGACATCCGGAGCCTAATCGATCAAAAACTTTGATTCCATAATTATAGAAAGGTAACATGTTTCTGGAGTCACAGATTTTGATCAAGTAGGCTCTGGTGTCCTCAAGGCTTTTGCATTTAAATTAGACTAACCCAAGATCGACCAATATCTCTTAAAAAAAAAATCAATTAATATGAAAAGAGCGGCTGTAATTTACCAATGCATCCCTCGACAAAGTTTGATTCATGCATTATAAACATGTTTAAGTGAAATATCATTAAAGCCTTTAGCAATGTCATGAATAATAAGCTCAAACAATCCTCAGTAATCTCCAAGGTTATGCATTCTATTGTATTTCTTTTTTTACCCGTACAATGTCGGTGAGCCGTGGTTTGTAGGTTTGCTAGCTTACTGACACTGTATAGGTCATGTCTTTTAATCTCACTGACATTGCAAGAGTGTAGACCGTGTAGTATAGGTCGAGAGATTTTAATAATTTTTTTTAAAGAAGAAAAAAATTAATAAGCATTAAACTCATTTTACTCTCCCTGAGGTTTGGAGTTCAGTCGCCGTTCTCTCAATTTTGAAAATTTACCCCCTAAATCTAATTTTCATCAGCTTTGCTTATTTGATAATATTCTGTCAAATTATTTGAACGTTAATTTTGACTTTATGACTTAAAACAGTAACTAAATGACAAACATCACACTTTAGAACTTTTTTTTTGTAAGATTCCATGTTAGCATTTAACGTCCAAATTGAATAGATTCTTAAGAATGGGCATGATTGATGAAAATTAAAAAATTTAAGAGGTAAATTTTCAAAATCGATAAAATAAAGATCAAAATGAAGTTAACCGTAAACCAAAAAAAATAAACATGCAAAATTTTGCTTCATTAAAATACATACTCATTCATGTTCAACGTTGCAGAATGTACGAGAGTGAAGACACCAATCGGTTCTTGAACTTGGTGTGCATAGGAGTTTAGCTACCTCTGTAGCAGCCACATTCGCTGACTCATGCGACCTAGTTCATACTCGTTTAGTGCAACAACAACTAGACTGGAAATCTGGGATCATTATAAAAACCCTACCAACAGTAGTAATCCCACAAGCAAAGAATCAACTCCATCCATGATCACTTGTTTATCAATATAGAATCGCCACAAGTCAAAGCAAGGAATTCAAAGTTCAAGCACGGGCACCAAGGAATTAGAGCAGGTTACTCACATGGTGGCCATGTTGGTGTTTTTGGATTTGCCCAGTGGCCATCACCCAACCCCAAAAATATAGGCAGAGCAAGAGAGAGAGACGAACAGGGCTTCACACACTCGCAACTCTCGTTTTGGGTTTCGCAAGCTTGGTTTTGGCGTGGAATATGGCTTATGTACGACGATGCACACCATCTGTTCGACTTAATTCCCAAGAGAGAGAGGTATACATTGTTAACTATTTTGCTCATATATACTAATCACTGATTCGCTCCTTCCTACTTGATTTCTGCTGCATGTGTTCCTCTATTGTCTCTTTCATAGGCCAAGAATTTCACTAGTGCAGAATTTCATATACTTCGGAGGACTTTCACACTGCTAATCTCTATGTCTTCGTGTTGTATAATATGAACAGACTTACTAGGTTTAGGCCCCTTTTTTGTAGGTTTCCTCTTGTTTCATCTGGTGTGGCTTAGATACCCCATAAAAGGGATAAATGGACAAGCCCTGTGTATACCATATATATAGAATTCGTAGGAAACACTGTGTTTGATGATTTCATCTGCGATGCATTATTAGGTTAATATCTCTCATATAAGTAAACTGACACCATATATGTCCATATAGATTAACTAATTAAGCTTGATCTTAAATTAATCTACAGTTCTACAGTCTGATATACTATTATACAAAAATTTATCTATCTTCAATATATGCAAAATTTTGATTATGTTTTAGTATTGATACGTTAACATATGTAATGCAAATGCAGACTTAGGATGTTACAAACTCATAATGCAGAACATATATTAGCATAGCAGCTATAGCTACTAACTGCATTATCATGATGGCATTGTTTCGAGCTTATAGCCTAATAGAGATGGCGGAAAGGTTAGGCAGCTTGTCGTTTGATATATGGAATATACAACCCACCCAAAGCACTAGTACTTGTATTTTTACACTTAAATAGATGATTAGCTTTACAAGAAATTGAGGCATGCATCTTTTAATTACTTTTGACCAACAACAACAACACCAGTCCCTAAATTTCTAAGTTTGTAGTCTCATAAGTAAACAAGAAGTGGCAACTTTGATTAGAAACATGGTCCTTAAATTCATAGTCCACGCACTAGACAAATAGTTCATCACTGAATACTAAACCTAAACAGGAACACCATGTTCATGATTTATGTATATCTGTGCTCATGATATTTTTCATTGTTTAATTTCTCAAGGTTTTTAATTATATTTTCAGTTGTCTTATATATGCACCACATATAATAAAATGTATTATGGTACATTCTTGCCTCAAATTTTGAACAACCTACATATTCCTCCTACTACCATAATTGATGTTCACATGTTCCATAACCGTAGTAGCTAGTTTGAATTTTCTTTCGAAAGTTTCGAGCTGAAGCCGTAATTGGGGTCTAGAATATAACGAAGACAGAATTATGTGAAAATGACTTGGTACCATATTCAATCTTGATAGTACTTTCACTATAACATATAAAGGGATACCGTCGATTGTCCGAGCACACGTACCTCCTTTGCTAGTTTCGAATTATTATCAAGATGCCAACAAAATGGTATTATCAATAAGATTTGAAAGGTCACCGTAGAGAAGTTGACGGTTGTTTTAACGGAAGGTCTAACAGACTTAAGAATTTGCATAACCGGATATTTATTTGAAATAATTTATGAACAGAGTATTTATTTAGAATGAGCCCCAAAATTTGTGTATTTATTTGTACTTCACCCCTTATTGTTTTCAAGAAATAAACGTAAGAGATTGTGATTGGTGATTCATGCTGGGATGTGATTTTAGAACATTCATATTGGATGGAGCTTAGCACAGAAATTCCAAAAGCAAAAAACAATCTTGATACAAAAAACATGGCGAAAGGCCAAGAAAATGATATTGTAGTCGTTGACAACTTGACATGGAAAAGTTTGGATACCTCCCAACTTAGGAAGTGTTCTCAATCATAACAGACGAACACCACACATGACATGTCTCATGTCTGATCTCTCCTCTTGAAAATGAAACACTGCATCGATCACAACAATTATTCTTAAAATCTTTCAAAAAAAAAAAAAAATTCAATTTCTCTATCTCTTTTTCTACACCAATACGTTAACTGTTAACACCTGCAAACACAGCTAATTAATCTCAATCGGTTTTTTCCTCTGATCTGTAAGTGGCACCGTTCTCTTCATCAATGGAGAAAGGGGACCCAAAAGCAAGACAAGAAAAGGACTAGTGAAGCTCGGTTAGCTGAAGAAGCAAACCTAACCCCAGCAACCGAATCTGTTTCATATTTACGAGAGAATCTGAAAGCATCGATCTTTTCTTTGCTGCAGCTGCAGCTGCTGCTGCATATTAGTACTGACTGATCTGATCAAGCATTGTGATTCTAAATCTGAGTACATGTTTACTTACACAACAGCTAAGCTATACAGAGAAAGAGAGAAAAGCAGAAGCAAAAGCTAGGTAGCTAATCTATGATTCTATTCTAATAAGCTTTTACATGCATTTACCAACTCGGGCCCTCTGTTTTATGGGCAATGACCTTGATACTTAATCCAGTGATGAGCTTTACCTGATTTGTAGAGGCAGAGGAGTTGAGGTAAGAGAGAAAAGAGATGAGTTTAGCGTAAGAAATTGGCAAAGAAATTATTGTTCTCGGCGTGACACAGTGTACTGGGTTGGGTGATGAATTTGCGACATGCCGCACAGTATCTAATGCCGATCTGCTGCATACTCTCGTCTACATCTGTTCTGGAAAATTACGAGAACGAGAATTTAGAATAATGCAATATACCTGAACCCAAGAAGAGGAAGATAGAAAAAGAAAAGTTAACTGCGTTTCTGTGTATCAAGTATTAACTCTCGTCTCTTGTCGAGGTTGAAAGGTGAAAACGTATGTACCTGGTACACCAGAAAATTTCACATATTGAGGTTATATAGTAATTACAAATTTACAAGGACAGCGCTGTAAAAATGGATTGCAAAACAGCAAAAAGAAAGTAATTTAAAAAGGAGCCGGCGAGCCGAGAAGCGGAGCCGATGTAATGGGGAAGAAGAGGACGAGGGAGGATGACGTGAGCAAAGTAACGGCAAAAGTTGTCAGTTACTGTGCGGAGTTTCAGACGACTTGTCACTGGACACAGATTAGAGTAGTGAGAGCAGTAATTGTAGTAGGTCCGGGTCAGGTGAGCCCATTTGCCGCGGGAATCTTTCTTTCTTTTGTACGGCCCGGGTTTAAGAAGCCCAAAGTGCACCCCACCACAGTGACCACACCAGACCACAGCCATTCCCCTTCATTATTGCTCTCTCCCACTCTTCTCAGTTCTCAAAGCCACTCCCCTCTCTGTGGCCGTACACGTGGCGGTGATGATGAGGGTTGTGGTACTTGGGACTTCCCGGCCGGTGACGACGAGGGTGCCGTCACGCGCGGAAGCTCCGCTGTGCCATGATGATGTCGTTTTTTGTCAGCAGAAAGATAGGGTTAGGGTTTTGCATCACTCTCACTAGCAGTGCGGGAATGAAGGTCAGCGTAGGATCTGCTTAATTATCCTTAAATTTGTGGTTTGACCATTTCTTTCATTTGAATTCATAATTGTTCCTATTTACCGTCTGAATTACATATACAACAAATTATACAGATAGGATTTTGTTATTAGAAACGATACGTTCTGAGTCGAATATGCATGGACTCGTTGAACAAGAAGAATCTTCACACAACTACAACTAGGCAACCTCTCGAATGAAGACATGACTCGATTGGTTGATGAGTCGTGGATTGATAATTAGTTAGCCAAACTGATACTGTAGACGTGAGTTGTATTTAGGAATTTCTACATGGTTATGTAATTTATGTAAAGTTAGGGAATAAGATAAATTCAAACAATGGAGTACTGTTAGTGATCTATGGTTCAACAAAATTTTGGCTGCTACTTGCAATAATTTGGGTGCAAAATTTCATAGCTCTTGGACCACTTTGGCTGGGAGTGTTCATGACAATTAGGATTTATTTTGCTGCTACAGATTTTGGCTCTACCTCACTCACTCAATAAAATCTTGTTCTGGGTTGACAGTAAAAACATAAAAGAAGCCAAAGCTAGAAAGTAGAAAGAACAAAATGCATCAAATCAGTAATTCCTTTTCATGAATGGGGTGTGTTTCAGGTCAAATTGTAATGGAATAGATCATGAATGTTTCTCCAAAATAAAACTTACCCAAGCAATCATGATTTACATGTCTTTTCATGTCAATCTTGCTTCAGATTTAATCTTCTGGTGTTCACGTGGTAGGATTCTGATCAGATCATGAAATTATCAATTATGGAGTCTGTATGTATGTGTTCTTGAGCTGTTCCAATCATTATGATATATGATGCAGAACAATTTAGCAGGAAATGAAAATGACTATTCACAACACACGGCATGCAGTGGATTATTTGTACTTACTACTCTCTGTCAAAGTGTGAATTAGTAATCATGAACTTGAAGGTTTTATGATCAAAATCCTATAATATGCATGGACCCATCTAGGGCAGGCTCGAGAAAACATTAGCTAATTGTACGATGAGTTCATGACTTAAAATCGTTTAGCGGGATTGTCTGTATAGGACCGAGATATATCATATACACTCATTTACGATTAATCAGGGAAAAATTATAATTCATTTTAACCAAATTTACAACATTGACAACGAATTTACAACATTTATTTTACACATTTACATGTAATTAAACCAAATTATTATATTTAAAACTCGAAAGATAATATATATATGTAACCGATTTTGTAGGCGTTAATATAATCGGTATGCTTGAAAATACATGCATCAATATTTGTTTTTTATTTTGAGGCATGAAATTCATATTTCATTCACTTGTTTACTTGAGAGCGACTGCTTGAGTGCTTGCATTGGCACCCCTTAAACTCCGGCTATGGCGGCAGAAGGCATGTGGTGGAGTAGAAGAGAGAAAGTGGAGTTTTACTAGATTAATTAGTTCATGTAGGCCTAGGGACAAAGACATGAGCAGCTAATTAATCACGGATTTGTGGCTTTTTGAATGCTTTACTTTCTGTTGCTTTTTCAAGATTAGTTATAGTTTGCTTAGTTAACACATTAACCCACTTAGATATTTCGCAATCCAATCATATAGTCTGGGTGCCAAAATTAGGTTCATTATCACTGTCACTGGCTACAAAAGAGTAGACATTTAGAAAGAAAGAAGTTGCTGTGAGGCTACAGAGTTGGTCACTTACTGATCGATTAGTGCGGATGTTTTGGAACACTTGCAATGTCAAAAGAGCAGGTAGAAGGTTGCAGTGCACTGTTCTAAGGGATAAGGCCCACAAAGAACTGATCGAACCCATCTCTATCCCCTAAATCTTTCAACCCCAAATGCCCACAATGCAGTACATGCTTTTGATCCCACTCTTTATCTTGATGGCTCGACTTTGGATTGGGATTAATGTAATTGGCTCTTTATCGTTGTTGGAGTATTGATCATGTAAGTGGCATTGAGCCATTGATAGCATATAACCTAGTTTGATGCAGTTGTTAGCATACTGGATGGTCGAAATGTTCTTGTTTATAATGGCTCTTGATCCGAATATATGAGCGGATTCGAGGCCTAAAGTGCATGGTTTGCAAGTGAATTCTTATCACATTCTTTTAAGGTAAACTACGAAGATACGACTGTAGGAAGTTGGTCTATACTGTAAACTTTTCTGGTATGTTTAGTACGTAATAGATAGTAGTGTAGACGTACGTTTTAGTAGTGAATGTTTTCTTCTTCTTTAATTTGTTACAGACATCTTGAGAGATAAATTCAACAGCCCTTTCGTAGCAGACCAAAAGAAAAGCAAGAAATTAAGACCGAGAAACCTGTTCAACTCGAGACTCTATATATAGAGGTTGATAAGAGCAATTTCACATATATTCTCTTCTTTTTATTTATTTATCAGCATTTTATTTTTCAACTTATATGATTAGTGCTGCGCCTTAGGACAATGTATCAATATATAGATCCTTCCATGCCATCGATCTACTACTTTGGCAAAACAATGATGAACATTTTTCCATTACTTCACTGCAGAGAAAGAGTTGCTAGTTCCTGCCCATCATTATTGTAGCCAGTACACATCATCATCTTAACATGCAGAATCAAATCTGATCGATATTTAATCACACAATACCCACCAACGTTGGTGAATAGTTGAATGATGAATACTTGATCAGTGATCCAGTCGGACTCGATCAGTAATGCAGATCGATCCTGTTCCACAGAGTATATATATGCATACATGTTATTTGTATGTATATTTCAGCAATATGATACATATATTAAAGACCTACGTACAGTGATTGTTTCAGATAGAATTAATTTACTCTCCCATTTCACTCTTCCACGAGATGAAGTAAGTGGTGGCGTATCATGCATGTAATAAGACTATAAGAATAAATAAGTCTTTAAATAGTTCTTATAAGCAGACCAAAAGAAGATAGTTCATACTTAACGCAGAAGCGCATTGCTTCTTATTCCAACATTCTTCAGTGAAACGATTTTCTCCCCAATTCATATGCATACTATAGCAAATTAACCATGCATCAAACTAACTTAACCAGTACCGAATCGATCAAACTAACTATATGTCCTTCGGTTATTTTGTTAACGTTTGGTTCATGTCCTCGATCGATCTGCTGCTTAGTTAAGCAGTGTCCGACCGCAAGCTCTGTTGAACTTCAAGAACCAATTCCTCTACGCTCAGCTGACACTCCAGTCCTATCTGCAAGAAAGTAAACAAGAAAAATGATCAAAGTACGATTGCATGTTCATCGTTATATAATTTTGATTTATTACTAACTATAATATTCTATCAATATTATTAATGCTCAAGGCCGGGTAACCAATATTTGCATACTAACATTTCACGACGATCATGAGTCGTCACCATGCCTTCTATATTCAAAATCGAAAATGGAATCAATATAGCTTAGTTAATTATTTGTGATCCTGATATAAGTGAGAAATTTTAGGTATATTCCTACGATCATGATTCGTATACCATGCAGTTCAGTCCTTTTTGGATTCAAAATCACTTTAGTTTTGCACTTGATGAGGATGAGATTCAGAATAGGTTCTTCAAATAATCTTCGATCAAAAACTACGTACGAGGGTAATTAATTAGGAAACCCTAAAATGTCTTCCAGTAATTGTCTCTTCACTCTCTTGTGTCGAAGACGTACTGGAAATACTCATCAAGTATCTGTATATAATTTTATAGCTTGTCCTGGATAGTTTATGATAATTCATGATTTATATATAGAGGTTAGTTTCCTTTAAAAGAAAAGGGTTAGTTTATTGTATAAGGCAAGATTAGTACCTTGATCACAAAAGAGTACAGGACCGTGTCTTCCATGCTACTGATGTTGAGATGGAGGACCTCAAATGAAGACCTCTCCAGCACACTGATTATCTTCACAACTTGACCTGGAATCCGCCTGGATATTATCTTCAACACCACGTTGGACCCTGAGATTTTCGCTTCGACATCTGCCACCGGAGAATTGCAGCATGCTCCTAGTTCTTTGACCGCACGGTCATGATTCTGATCGATTAACCCAAAATTGAATTTAGGGTTTTGATCAAGCTGGGGCGGCGGAGTAGGTGGCAATAGTAGCAGTGGCTGCCTCGGGCTTGGATTAGGGCTAGGGCTTAGGCGCTTCTTCCTGCGTTTATTAGATTCCAAAGACTGCAATACTTGATGCAACTCCTTGATGAACTCTATCACACCTCCTATGATTGATGCCTGGTCTCCCTGCCATTAACAACAAGTTTAACACAAACTGATTTAGTTTGAATCATATATACTAACAGATAAGAGAGTAATTAACAAGAAAAAACATATATTTTCTTAAAAATTCCCGGTTCTTTGTAAGGGTCTTGTGTAGGATTGAAGCCAGCAAAAACAAAGTGTAATTAAGGGTACCCTTTTGATGTAGAAACATGGGGTTAAAGTGCGTAGAACTTTGAGGTGTTCGTTCATCTGTTTCCTTCTGTTTCTCTCCACAGCTATGTGAGACATGGTTTCTGGTCTGGTTCAACAAATGAAAGCTTTATCGATCTGTCTCTATGTTTCTCTAGCTCTTTTATCCTCTCTATCTCATCAGCCACTTTGTTTGAACTCGAAAACTCTGCTATTTATACTACAAAAGATACATTGAAACAAGGAAAGAGTTTAGGGTCGGCTTGCCGAAACCACCTGTTGTGTTCATATTAAATGCTCCATGTCGCATTCTCGTGAAGATATTTTTACTCCATTTCTGTGTGTGTGTGTTTCTCTTGAGAGAGAGAGAGAGAGAGAGAGAGAGACGACTATATTACTACGCGTCTCAAGTTATGAGATTGGGTCCAACTACGTGCCCCCGTGGGCAGTAAACATAAGGAAGACGCTCGATACAGCAAGAGTAGCAAGAGTAAGAGTAGTACTACTACTAGTTACTTATGCTTATCTTTCATTTCCCATGCACATTTATATATCGCTACTCTCTTCTCTACATATCATGCATCGCATGCTCACCTCTTCATGTTGTTAGTTCTACTACTAACTTGTATGAAGTAGTGATCATATTTAGGTTTTCCATAGCCACAGAAACATTAAGAGTGAAGCGAGAGACACCAAAACAACAGCAAAATTGGGTGGTTGTGGGCTGCAAGTTGATCTTCCGACTTTATATATACCTAGCTAGCTAGGATTGATCATGTGCTTTAATTAAATGAGCATATTATATGCTAGTAACTATGATATTTCTACGTTCTTCTCTTTTAACTCCCTTTGTGATCTTGATGCAGCGTAAATATAAACGTTGGAATCCACTAACAATAGACTTGAATCTACAAGTCTGGTTTTTTCGAATCCACGAGAGAATTTGGAATCCACCAGAGAATTTGAGATAATTAACTTAAAAGTTTATTAATTTTAAAAGCTGATGACTACAACCGATTAATGGTCCTTATGTAGGAGAAACTAAACCTTAGGGCAACTAACAACCAAGCCTAAAAGCCCATAGGTTAAAAGAAAACAAAATCCAAAATAAACTGAAAAAAAACCTAAAATAATACTAAATGCCGAATCGGATTAATAAAACGATATATATCTTTTGTCCTAAATCTGACAGAACTCACTAAAGTGAGACTCACTAAAGTACGTGAGTTTTGTAAGTCTCGTCGTTTCCATTCCAGAAATGTATTATGCGTTCTAAACAGATATTCACATTCTGGTCAAAAGTTACTTCAGGTCAGATTTGCTTCTGAAAATCAGATTTCGCACGAGCAACCCGGAAAGTCCAAAATAACATCTTGAATATTCCAGCGTTTAGCAACCTCTTGACACGAGAATTACTGATATTTAGATCATTCTTCTTGATTATTCGCCGCTTTTTGATTTTTTTTTCCTGTCTAAATTTGGTCCAATCTTGTCCTACATCAGATCTCATTTCATGGAATGATCATCTTCGGATTTTCATTTGACTCCTATTGTTGTTATTTTAGTGTCTACACAGTTTATTGGATTGGAGATCAATGTGGTATATAAAAGTGATTGCTTTGTTAAGATACTCTCGTACACATCGGTGCAAATATTGACTTGAAAGGTGTGTTATTAACTTGCTAATGTAACCAATGTGGCTTTCTACCTTACTCTCGATAGTAAGTGAATGAAATACTTGTTTGGGTTTAGTTGATTGTTTGTGTAAAGATGACCCCGTTAAGAGTATTGAACGATATTGGGGCATGCAGTAGCCAAGAACAATTAGTGGGAAGTAGAATGATCGGTTAAGAGGGTAACCAACGATTAGACCACATTGGGCCTTTAGGTTACTAGCATTCTCTTTCCCTTTAGGCCTTTACTACTGTAGGAAGAAAACAAAATGGTTGGGCGGGTAAGACCCCCTAGGACCTCGAGACATAAAGAGACACAGGGAATATCCATCAACATCACTGAACTGGTATGACATTCTGGTGATATTAATACTCTAGGGCATACATAAAAGGGGTCACGCCCAAAACTATTATACAGTAAAGAATGAGAGAGAAGGAAACACAGTGCAAGCCGTTACAGCTTGCTAACTACTCTTGTTAAGTTTGTGCAGAAGTTGCAGTAGAAAGTTGTAGGAGTTTCAAGGTTCATTGTAAATGTCTACAAAAATGAAAATGTTCCGAGGATCGACATCCATCCCAAAATATATAGATTCCTTCAACTTCAAGCACTACTAACAGAAACCAGATTCATGTAACGAATACCAGAAGCCTCAGTTGCTCCATATTAAGTATACCCACAAGATCCATACACTGTTGTTCATAGTAAATGCAGACTGATTTTCACCCTTCTTGCTTCATTGTGTATAATATCATCTTCACATGGCTAGTTTATCAAACTATAAACTATATCCTAGTTATTCACAATCTACTTTTTAATCACCAGAACAGGGCTGTTCATTCTTTTCATATTTGATAAACTATAGAAATTCTAACACAAAAAGTTTCGTCAAGGTAACTACTGTAAACTGACTATGTGCTTCAAGGTATAGTCTTTCCTCATATAGTTGAAGTCCTTCAATTTGTCTTGTTTTCTTCATTTTCTGAAGTAGAAAGAAAATTGTGGAAAACACAATTAGAACAAAATTCATTGCAAAATGTAAACAAAGAAAAACAAGTAAGTAATGACACCATGCAGCTCAGGTGATAACAATGAATTCTGTAGTCAGAAAACTGCAGAATATTTCACACGAGACAAAGATAGGATAGCTTGCCTCACTTGCACTAGCTGAACCTTTTATTAATTCTACCTGGAAATGTTATTCTCTAGATCAGTTATTATTTCATGGCCCGACTTACATGACATCATATAACAGAATCTACTAATATAAGCATTATTCTACACTGGACAGGCTACATTAGATGAAAAACATTTTAACCCACAAGGTTTCTTCATAACACACCTATTGGTTAAAAAGAGTTTGGCACAGGAGAATGCATATGTTTCATGGAATAAAAGAGTAGGCATACAACTCCAGCTAGTTTAGGTAATAGTATACACCTATTGGTTAAAAAGAGTAATGGTAACAACGCACCATGAAGGAACCTTTCAAAGGCCTGCAGTTGTGACATAAAACCAGTATTGGGAGATGCCTGTGGCCGTCTGCTCTTCACATGTTCAAGAGCTTCAGATAGACTCATACCATGCTTCTTCATCAGATAAGCAAGAACAATAGTCACACTGCAAGGTCAAATAATAGTTAAGTCCAACTCCAGCTCATAAAAGTCATACATTGTAGTAGTGCCCAAGTTCCAATTATATGAAGTAATAAACAATCGACGTGTTTTCACTCAAAAGTTAACGAGCGTTGGGTACAGCTCAACTCTGATCCATGTTCAACCAAATAAGGTAAAACTACCAGACTTGTGACCTTGATCAAGGTTAGGTAAAGTTAAACTCAGAAACTCAATGTACTAAAATTGTTCTGTTTTATTATCGCAAATAGAAATATCAAAAGATTGCGTAAAAGTTAAAACCAGCAATTTAAACTGCATACTTGTTCTGTTTTCTATCACAATGAGTTTACTGATCCTCTATTCTAAGAATTCATAAGAATTAGAAATACTTAAGGCTAGTTATTGTGGAGATCATGTATAATCATATTTCAAGGATTCGCTCTTATGGAATAGGATAATGCTTGACAATCATAGCGATAGATAATCTGGAAAAAATGGTTCAGGCAGGGAGAGATAATTACCTCCTGGATTTTCCCACAAAGCAATGAACCAACACACCACCAGATCTTTTAGCTTCTTCAATAAAATTGAAACATTCATCAAAGTGCTGTTTCAGGTCTGTCGATTCTTTGTCCGCAACTACCTCAAGTTTGAAAGAGCGCCAAACAAAAAATTCAAATCAGTTCCACAATCTTGGTTCGGAGCAATAACTATGATATGGATGAGATGCTGTTAGGGCAATAGTTGTTTGATTAAGCTGAGGCAGGTACATAATAATAAAAAAGCTAAGCAATTATCACAACTATACAAAACAAAAGGTTAGATCATAGTAGAATGAGTAAATGAAACAAGAAACTTCAAGACAATAAATAAAAACAAATTATCTCACAATGCAGCTTGTAGTTCAGAAACCTAGAAGACATGTAGAGCAATAGACATTGAATGAAAAGAGGAGAAAATTAAAGTTATTACCATGCAAAACCTTATACACAAATTCATTTGGATAAGCAGGTGCCAATGAACCAGCCACAGTCAAAATGTGTGTGATGTTTAACTCTTTAAGTTCATCCTTGTTATGTGCAGATCCTATGGAACCCAAGAAGAGACCCTGCGACAGATAAATAATAAAAGAAATGACCCTTGCTGTTGAATATAGAGCAATAGAAACTATGTAAAGTTAATACTACAAAAACTGATTGAGATTTCAAATAAACCTCTTCAATTTGGCATGGAACTTTGTCTTCTTTACAACACCTCGTCACATGTATAACTCTCAACAAAGCAGATAATTGTTTCCTAAGGGAGTCATCTATCGGATCCATCAGTGAATTGAAACTTTACGTTCCCTACAAGGTAAGTAACTGAATCAAAACACAGTCAGACTCAACATATCCAATTCGCTTCCTATAAAAATAAATCAAGGAAATCACCTAAAGTAGTACAAGTAAAGATCCAAAATGTAACCAACAAGATTCAGAGCAGAGCTTATGACATCATATATCTCACAAAAAAAAAAAAATTAAATCTGAGCCTTATACTGAACCATTCTCATGCTGACGAATACCAAGATCATTTAGGTTCTAGAAAAGATCATATTCTGGAATGTGTATGTATCAGATCAAATGCAGATAATCCATTCACCATTAAAGAAATCTAATCTAAACTGGTGGATAAAAGGGAGCAAGATTTTATCATTAAATCGTCGGAAAAATTAGATGAGATTTGCAAACAGAGAGCAGAAAATTGACGTAGATCGGAAGCCGTAAATTGATGGAATTGAAGAGAAACTCACTTGGTCAGCTGGAGCTGCAAAAACTGGGGTCTCTGAGAAAGAATGCGTCCGTTAATGGATCGCATTATAGTTTTTGGGTCTTCCAGTTTAGTGAAATCGGGGGTTAGTCCCTAAACTTTGAGCTTATAAAACTTTGGCCCCTCAACTTCTGAACATTTCTGTCACTGACACATAAACTCGCGGCGGGCAGAACGTTTCCCGCCATTTTTTTCCGTTTTGGCGCGCAAATATAAATAAAGAAATGACGCAGTGGGTCCCCCAACTGATAGAGAGCAATGCCAAGCGCCGCTCATCCACAATTGTAATTGATACTTTTAGCAACTGAAAGAAACCAGATCAAAGCTTTCTCCGGCCGACGATTCAGAAACCAATTGCCACAAAATGTTAGCCGTCCGATCCAGGAAACCCGTCGGATACGACGACGTCCCGACTCTCCCCCTCTACCGCTCCGCCCCGGCTCTCGATGTCCGCCTCGAAGAGTTCGAGCTTTTCGCCATCGATCGCCTCCGAGGTAAACCCTAACTTCTTACTTCAATTCCATTGGGTCTTCACTCCAATTAGTTCTGGTTGATTTGGATTCGCTCTTTTCGAGTGGTTTGATTTGAATTGAATTTATAGAATTCTATAGTTTGAAATTGAATGGATAGAATTTTTGTTGCTAATTGGAAGTAAGGCTTTAGTTGATGGTAAATTATTGGGTTTTGCAGTGCTTAAAGGGATATCTGACGGATTATCGAGAGGAAAGAAACATGATGAAATGGAGAAATTGATAAATGATCTTTGGAAAGCAAACATGAGGCATCCTCAGGCATCCGAGGCCATCAACAAGGACATTATATCGCACTTTGTTCTGCGTCTTGTTTATTGCAGAACGTAAGACATTATCATTGCCTTTTTGTTGTAGCATGTTAGTCGTAACGATTCTTGGTTTCAATCTGATTTTGTAATTGTTACTTTATTGATCTGCATTTTAGGGACGAACTGAGGAAATGGTTTCTTTCCATGGAGACTGCCCTATTTCGCCACCGTTTTCGCAATGAAAGGCCTGAAGCTCAGGTAATGGGCAAAGTTCTTTTGAAATGGTTTCTCATTTTGCTTCTCAGTTTCTCCTGATTTCAGTTTTAAACTTGTTATTTTGGGTCTACAGAGGTCACTCATGGCAGAATTTGGTCTTGCCTACAAGAAAGTTGATAGTTCAGAACTCGAGGTAGTTACATAACTGATAACTCTGATTAATTTGTAGTACTATGAGCTTGACATACAGAAACCTGCATTGTATTGGACTTTGGAACCTTTTGAGATGTATTACAGTCAGATACTTCCTAAAATCTTTAGCACCTTAGTATATGCTGCAATCACTAAAGTTTTTATCTTCCTCTTCAGAGTGTAATGGACAAACTGGCCCAGGTTGCGCGTTCCACGAGTCAATCTTTACCCACTGGTAGGGGAAGAGTTTCTGTTCACTTGATTGGCCACATACCGTATCTCAATAAGTCCAGTATTTATGGTCTTCACAATTCTTTTAAGTTAAGAATAAGTCTCTGCTATATTGTGAATCATGGCAATGATAATTGGAGGCAAATTTTTTTTTCATATTGGGTATGTGCAGTAGTGAGGTGTCTGGTATTTCTTAGGTCTTGCGTTATCATGCTCATCTACTTGTTTTAAGGATATCCACATTATTTCTCTGAAAAATATTTCTAAAATGATAATATACATTTTCTGTTATTACAGTCTACATTCTAACTTGTTTCCTTTGACTTATTTTCCTTCTTTTGCAGTTGATGCCATATTTTACAAGGTGTGTTCATCTTTACTTGTTTTCTATTCTGTAAACTTATTCTTTAAGCTTTTTATTCATGAATCATGAGAACTGGTCTTGTTTTAGTGGGAATGTGGGATACCTCCAACTTTTTTGTATGTTGGGTATCCACAAACCATTTCAGACGTTCTTGTTAGTCCATGGTGGTCCTCAAGAATATAGTCTGATTTTCTATTGTATTTTTTCTATGTATCAATTTGTGGATATCATCAAATATTAAAGACAAAGAAATTATTGGAGTAATTGTTGAAGTCTATCTGGCTTTGGGCTTCAAGCCCTTTCTATGTTAGCCACGAGAGTAGATGTTTGATAATAATGATATTTAGAGTTGTCTTAATATATAGTTTGGAATGTTTAATATTACCTCCCTTCTCTTTTAGTCATCAAATTAAGAACCGTATCTCATCTGATGTCTTATTCCCCACCCCTCATGAAGGTACCATTTGAAGAAGTTCCCGAACTTGTCGCTAGCCGTAGAGTATACATCAGCAAGGGGAATGCATATATAGCCATGAGTCAGGTTATAGTTAATGCTTCCTTTTAAATCTTGCACTTAACCCCTAGAGTGAGGATAATAATCATTTTCCTTTATTGTCTTCCCCTCCCCCTCCCGCAACTATAGGTGGTCTCCCTTGTTGCCACACATTTCCGCAGTCATCTGTCAAAGGCATTGATTTTGACTAACAGGTGATGTTGGCTATTTAAATTCACAAAGCATATATCCTCTTATTGTTTGAATGTTTAATAACTTACTGGTTATGCCTGATAGTTATTTACATGCATAAATTTTTGATTTTGTACTTTCAAGATAAAGTGACAGACAAAAAGAACAAAAGCTAAGTTATCAGGTTTTGAAGTTTTGTAATTATCTGAAGTTAAACTTTCTGTTTGCAGAAAGTGGACATCAACTATCGTAGAACAAGAGAAAAATCGGTTGACTCCTGTGAGTTCTGGATTCCAAACCTTGTATGTCAAAGCAGCATTTATTTTGGTTTGGTCTTTGACATTCTCTCTATTGTTCTTTCATTCCTGTTTAGATAGTTGAAGCCCTCTCAACAAGCTACCTGGGCCCGGACTATTCTCAGGTAGTTCATCACCTTGTGTTATCTTGGTCTATTACCCGTAGGTCCAACTTTGTTTAGGTTGAAGTTAATTTAGGAGTTTTGATTGTCTTTGTAGCCAAAAGAATTTGCTGAGATATCATTAAGAGACATTGATGACATAGCTAAGAGCTCGTTTCCTATGTGCATGCGCCATCTATTTGAAAAGGTAAAGAATTGGCCATTCATTCAGCTTTCTGTGTATTTCTGGTCGGTTCTTCCCTCTTCTGATTATCTGCATCTTGTAGATAATCAAAAGACGGAACACAGAAAGATGATTGATTAACCCATCTCTTTATTATCTGCTTCTTTTCTCATGATGCTCTTATATGACCCTTTTATTTTATTTTAATTTTTAGATATGCTATTTCTTTGCAGCTGAGAGAGGACCATCACCTAAAGCATGGAGGGAGAATGCAACTGGGTCTCTTTCTCAAGGTATGTAATCCATGAATCCTATTACGTCCTGTGTTTAAGTGTGTACATAATAGAATTGGAATAAGATGATGAGAATTGTGGTCTGCTTCCTGTGTTTGCATGAATGCCATTTCAATTAAAGGCATGTAGTTGAAATCCTTTATTCTATTTTTGCACTTCTGGTCAATTGGGAATCTATACATATTGTTCTTCTTGGACTCGTGGTCGCCCACAACACTTATTATGTACTTCCTGGACTACTTTGGCAGTCTAATCTCTCTGTACATAGAATGAAGATAATAGCTGTTAGTATCTAAAATGGGACAGGCTCATTGTGTATGTGAGTTGCGTCAAGTTGATGGTGATTTTGGTTAATGCACAGATAACTATGCCTGAAACTATCAGTCGACATTTTACAAGCACCACACTAAGTATTCATAATAATCATGAATCTGTCATTGTAACCCCATGTTTCTCAATTAGTTAACTGTTGACATGTGGTTTTACTCAACCTCCCATGTGCAGGGTGTTGGGTTAAAGCTGGATGATGCACTTGCATTTTGGAGAGCTGAGTTCTCACGAAAGGTGACCTTAGTGTTCTTAGAGCATTTCATCTACTAATTCTTCATCACCATAATGGCACAAAATTTCAACTATTATTTGATAAAGCATGTTACCCGCCATGCATTTCAATTTGCAAAATATACAAGTTTAATGCTTTGGTACAACTTATCTGGTCTTTGCAATTTTCATACTTTCTGATTTGATGCCTGTTACTTAATCTTGCAATAGGTTGGTGCCGAGAGGTTTGACAAAGAATATGCATATAGCATACGCCACAATTATGGAAGAGAAGGAAAAAGAACGGTATGACATCAATCTTGCTATTGTCAAGAGTCTACTGATGCTATATGACTCTATATAGGATACTTAGAATTTGTTGACTATATATGGAAATTTCAACATAATTACAGTTTGTCGTTCCGGTTATTCGTAGATGTACCGAACTTTCAGTTGTTATTACTGTTTTCAGACCTTGTAACATATGGTTCCGTGTGTTATGATCACCATCAAATATGTTTCTTTTGGAATATTACAGGATTACACGCCTTATTCCTGTCAAAAGATCATCTCATCTACGCCTGGCGTAGGAGATCATCATGGATGCCCATATCGACATTTCAGGTACTTTCTATGATACAATTTAATTTCAGGATGCTGTTTAAAAAGACTAAAACAGGCCGTGAGTTAAAAGTCATAAAGAAATGACCTCTAAACTTGACATATATACGACATTACTGGACATTACTGGTTATCTTGGATCGGATAGAACTATTGCAGCAAAAATATTATTTGATAGTCACATTGCTACAAAGACCATCTAACATCACAGTACCAGTATAGTGCCAAATAATTTTCCTCCTTTAACGATTTTCTTTGGATTTCCTTCTCTCCTGTCAGTTATTCCAACTCCTCCTTGAGAACACAGTACTTGCTCACTAGTACTGGCCACTTCTATTTTGGAGTTACTAGAGTGATAAGTTTTTAAAATTATATGTATTGACAATATTTTTCCTGTGACAGTGAAGAGAATCTGACAGCTGCTCTCAGTAGAATGGGAGTTAACAGTCGTGCTCTTAGTGATGTAATGAACAAAGTTCGGAATAAGCATTATCAGGTGCTAAATGTTACCAGATGCGTAAATTTTATAAGAAGTTATTTTGTTTTTGTTCTAGCATGATACTGAAATGTGTGGACTACTTGGTGATGTATGTATCAGTTGGCATGCACCTTAACGTTTGAAGCTGTCCATGGGACATCATGCGAAGCTGGGATTAACCATCCAAATCAATACTTCTCTGACAGTCAAATAATTATGAAGTCAAAGGTACATTAATGTTTTATAGATACCAAAATAATCTATTTGGATCATAAATGCAAATATATGGTTGTACAGTATTGACTGAGGCAAAAATCTGCTGCACTCCCACTTCAGGGAGTAAAATTTATAGCTGTATTACATGCTTATTCTGAGGTTTTTTTTTTGGCAGAATCAATCTACAGCGAAGGACACGCAAATGGAAATAGAATCTTCTTGATGAGCAGGAAGTCTGAGCTCCATTAAGTGGTTCAACATATCGCTGTGCTTCAGCTCTGGTCAGCACAAATTTGATGTCTTGCTGATCGGGCTGAAGTAATCATGTAATCTGCGATATGTATGAAATATGTCTTGTAGAGATAGACTCACTGAGAATTTTTATAATTTTGAGCTGATTTCTATTCAAGTAGTTGAGAACTCGATATTTTTTTCCCCTCATGTTACGATTTGCTGCTCTTCTTGGAATGCTCATCTTGGTACTATAAATCACTCCACATCATCAACAGTAATTTGTTTGACATTTTCACTGTTATAAGGTATCATCGTTCTAGAGTACCAACAAATTGCTGTTACAACCAACCTTTGTAAGTAATTTGAGTTCTGTTGAATAAATTTTGTACTTGTCATTTTTCTGACTGAACAATTGTAACACTACTTGAAAAGATAAATCCTTGGAAACCCTTGAGAAGGAGCAAGTGCCGGTTAAGCACTCTGTGATACAACTCGGATAGACACAGTGGTCAACTATGTAAATAAGTAATTAGTTTTAAGCTATACTTACAAAGAGCAGATACAAGACTACTTGTTTGTGTTCAACTAACTGATTACAATAGCACCATTCTTTTATGTAGAATTTAAACAAACAAACAAAAAATACGAAGGAAAGAAAAACACCAATATCAGAAGTAGGTCTCTGGTGTCATCCTTGACAACACTAGTCTTCCTTGTAGTCCAGATTTTCTCTCAAAATGACAAAACCTTCAAGGAAGGGAGAAAGGGGAATATATTTCCGACTCACCAACTCGGCTTTCTCACCGGCAGCCAGAACAACTGGTGTCGAGTGGGTTTGGAAACCAGTTATTGTTTTTGGATGGCCAGCCTGCCCTACAACATCCACAGCTTTTCCCACTCGAACAGGGACAGACAAGGGTTTGAGATTCTCGTCCACAGTCATCAACATTCTTGGCTGCACCGCCATGACAAGGAAGTAGAGAACATAATGATACTTGCCCAAAATAATGGATTTCATATCAAGGCATGAATGCAGCATGACCATGATTCCACCAAGTGCTGCTGGTGATAGCAAGAAACGGTCGGAATGGTATGGATTTAGAGTTGATAAACCCTTTCCCAGATGTACAAGGCCTTGAGCAATACGCACGCAGAAGAGAAGGTCAGCACTTTTGTAGTAATAACTCGAAAGATTGCGCAGCATGGTGGCTATTCTGGCATTGTTGGTTCCTGCACCTATCAAACCTAAGGAGACCACCGCAGACATTGCTACTTCTGAATCTGTATCATGGCTAAGTCTGCTTAATGTGTCCATAACATTGACCTTTGGGTGTGACATGCAAAGAAGACCAAGCGCCAATGGAACAGCCTTACGGATGTTTTGTTGTCCATACTGTAGAAGATGCTCTAACGAACGAATTGCCATTTCAAGTCCCAATTCTTCAGCCATTGCTATCATAGCAATTCCAAGCACAGCAGGTCCGTGGTGATCCTCATCCTTCTCCTCAATATGTTGCGAACAATGGCCGAGAAGGGTTTGAACCTTGAGAACATCTCCTGTTCCGGCATAAGCACAAGAAAGCAAAGTCGTATCACAATGTCTTCCGATTTTTTCATTAAATGTCTGTGAAACTTGAGCTGTGGCTTCAACATTGTCTTGCATTCCAAGGAACACGAGACCAAGGCTAACCGAAATTAGGCGAGCAAGGGGATCTCCCAACTCTGCGTCAGTTCGATCCATTAGCGCAAGTATGATGGCTTGAGCTACCTCTTCATTGCATGAACCAATGAATATCAACCCTAATGAGATTGCAGTGAATGTGACCACATCAAGTGGAGCTTTTGCGTCATGAAGTATAGGAGTCAGCTGACTACCTATCTGCTCATTCTGAGAACCAGCATATGCAATCCCTAATCCCATTATTGCACCAATGCGGATAGATGGATCTTCTTTATCTACATATTCCCCCAAAACCGCCAGCGCCGGATCACATTCATGTCTGACACCACAGTTGAAAATTCCAATGCCTAACAACGCACCAGCGATAACATGGTTGTCGTTACTATGCAGGTACTTGTCAATGTGAGCAAATCCTGACTCAACATCCCACAGTGAAATCATACCCAAACTTGCAGCAGCGCTGATCTTTCCATGCTCCTTATTCTTGAAAAGCCAATGATCATTTGGTGGTTGCACTGTCGTCATCAACTCATCCTGACCGAACCCTGCATTTACGAATGCATTAACAAATGTATCTGCCAAGTTCTGTCTGGCTGAACCAACACTGCTACTTACTTGACCATCAAGCAAGTGTGCCTTGTATATGTCCTGTGGAGTTTTGGCCTCCATGACCTCAAGATCTCTAGCGAGGGTAAGATAACCTTCGCTGAGCCTAGTGTTATTGATAATGTCCTGCATTGCCTCTCGGTTATTATCGCTATCCCCATCCATGTTAGCATCATCATCATCATCATCATCAAGCACAGAGTAATTACCACCATGCCGAGCAAGGATGTAGCAAAGTTGTTTCTTACACAGCACATCATCGCAAGATGTAAACACTTCCTTAATCAACCGGTGGTCATCAATGAGAAGCGCAATCTGAAGTGCATTGGGATACTCTCGAAATTTTAGATATAACTTGTATGCAACATCCAAAGCTAAGTACGCGTCGTCCGGTCTGGCAGGAAGGTATCTTGCTGAACTGGTGAGATATAAACTAGTCTTCTTGAAATTCGTCTTAGCAACATGCTCAAGCAACTGTTGAAGGTGATCTCCGATCTCAACCAACAGGTCAACCGCTTCAGTTTCAGCATTGTGCCTCATATGAAAAGCAACAATCTGACGTACTAGTTTCATTTGGTCACAACTAGGGTTTTCATCACTCATATGAACACGCAGCTCATTATCGGCATATTCTAGAGTAATTTCTGCTGCTAAGTTCCTCACATATTCATGTCCCCATGAACCAATGTCACCGTCTGAACCAGCCAACAATCTGTACTTCAAGCTTTCCGGCTCTCCCTCGGCAGACATGGTCAGTGCCAAAACAGATAGTATATCTGCCAGGTTTATCTTCACATCTGAAGCTCCCATTAATTCGTAATATGATTTCAGAGCTGTGTAATGTGGTCGAAGATACTTCAACGGCTTTGGAACAGCAGTCATTGAACTTGTTGAGGAACGGATTTCGTGCCTCATACCCTCGAGAGCTATCATCTGAATCCCAGGATCAGGGTCTTGAACCCTCTTCACATACAACTCCAGTTTTTCCTTCAGCGCCAGATCTTCCGCAGACAAATCCATGTTTGGATCTAGTGATGCCATGAATAGTTGAACTATCTATCTAATTTTAACGTGCACTGGAATAGTTGAACTTAATAAACTACCCTAAATCCTAAAGAGTGCTTTTATAGAGGGGCTGTACTCCTTGATCTATATAGAGTGAACATCTAATTCAATTTGGACAATGATATCTAATCTAATACGAAAAGAAAAACAATATAATCCTAGAGTGTGCTTTTATAATGATCTATTTAGAGTAAACATCTAATCCAATTTGGACAATGATATCTAATCTAATACGAAAAGAAAAACAATATATATATGTACACACACACACAGCCCTTCTCAGCTGCGGACGTCCGCACCAATGGTTTTGGTGTGGATTTTCATTTTTGCACCACTTTTCGATTGAATTTCCTCATATCCACCGTCTAGTATCTAAATAATATTGTGTAGATCATCTCTACAAAATTTCAGCCAATTTGATGATGTTAAGGCCCTCAAAATTGCGTATTTCTGTTATAAACATGAACGGTTCATGTTTGACAGAATGCAGTCCGTCCATTTATTTTTCGAGTTTGAGGGCCTTAACGATTACCAAATTGGCTGAAATTTTACAGAGATGATCTATACAATATTATCTAGATACTAGACGGTGGAGATGAGGAAATTCGATCGAAAAGTGGTGCAAAAATGAAAATCCGCACCAAAACCATTGGTGCGGACGTCCGCAGCTGAGCAAAATCCTATATACATATATATATATATGTGTGTGTGTGTATATATATATATATATAGCTTCTCAGCTGCAGACGTCTGCATTTCTTACGGTGCGGATTCACTTTACACTCATTTTTCAATCGAATTTTCACATCTCCACTGTATAGTATTTAGATACTAATGTATAGATTATCTCTGCAAAATTTCAGCCAATTTTGTTATCATTAAGGCACTCAAAACTGCGTTTTTCTGTTATAAACATGAACGGTTCAAGTTCGACAGAATTATGTTCATCCATTAGTTTAATCGAGCAGCAAAATTGAAGTCTGAATCCCAAGTAGAAGTGCAAAACTTGGGAATAGGTTGAGTGGTTGACCATCCAAGAGAGGAGAACTGATAATGTAGTCTGGGGTTCATATCTAATTGTTGTCAAGACCCACCCTGAATTTCACCCTGAAACCCGAAGTAAGTCTTGCAGGGTTCACCTCCAAGAAAAATTTACCAAAATTTTTGGCATAACCTCCATTAAAAATAGACAACCCTACCTGAAAAAAAAAATTCAAAGAACACTCCTAAAACAACAAACCCAACCTCAACTCCTGGAGCCACCCGCTCCCCACAAAACAACCACCACCATAAAAACAATAAAACCATCTTCAAATCTATCAACTAAATATCCAATTAAGATAACAAACTTCAACCTTCAAATATTTCAAATTTAAATCTAAGACTTAGCACACAACCGAACTAAAATACATTATCCTCAAGTTAATCAGAGCTGCTAAAATCAGAAGAAGCAAGAAAATGTGCTGGTAGGTTAACAGGTAACCTACTGGTGAAAAGTGGTGGAGAAATAGGTGACTATGCATCGCCTCCTACTAGATCCAACCCACACTCTGTAGACTGGGCGATTTAAAACAAAGGGCTCAGGAGAAAACATTTGAAACAGTTAGAGTGAGTGGACAAAAATAAATTTAACAAAAATAATTATGCATTCCCATTTTAATTTCCATAGAAATTATGCTGCATGCGACAACTCAAAGCTTTTTATTCATAAACTGGCAAATACATGACTAGCTCCGGCCAGTCTCCAAAACTCAATAAAATAGAGCCTCTTAGGCTAAACTATAGATAAAAATATGTGTCTGTATATATATTTGTTAGACTCCTTCTACGAATTCTATGAACAAAATAGAAAAATAGAAATTCATATAAGGCTATGACGCTTGCGTCTAACGCTCAAGTCAAACCATAATGAAATTTTTCCTCATTAAGACCGAAGAGGACGGGTGTATATACTTGTGGACTCCTTATATGAACCAGATAAGAAAATAGTTTTCATATAGGGCTATGACGCTTGTGTCTAACACTCATGTCACGCCATAATAGAATTTTACCTTATTTTGACGGACCAAGCACGTATGGGTAGCTAGCATTTATATACATACTATACTTATAAACATCCAATATACATATCCACCGAAAATCTCATTTTCGGTAACTCTCCAAAAGATGAAAATTGCCAAATATCAAAGAAAGCAATCAATTTTAGCAGAAGAATAATTGATCAACAATATAATGCATCACATGCTTTTAAATTAAAACAAAGGTCCACTCACAAAATAGGCCTAAGCCTGATGTCGATCCGAGGCCTCTTCTGCCCGAGCCTCCTCACGTCCTGTTCCAAATGTATAATTAAATTCCCAACCAAAAATCCAATACTTACACAAAATAGGCAAAATTAAACGTGAGCCTTAACCATGCTCATGGCCTAACTTCGATAATCCTAATTCGATACGGTCCACACCTCAACACCAAAACCAGCAGCCTTAAATACACCATTCCACAGACTACACAACATTAATCTCATGGCCGGATTCTACCCTATTAATCTGTAAAAATTACCAAACTTTAAAAATTCCCAAACCTATCCAAAATTCCTCCAAAAATTCCAAAATTCTCATCAATAACTCCCCTTAATATAACCAACTTAAAACCATGAAAAATCCCCTAAACAGCGACGGCCGGAGGCCGACTCCGGCGACCTCCAATGCCTACCAAATTTTGACAGCATCTTCCTCTCAACCCCTTCTACAACTTTCCTAACTAGCACAAATACCAATTCCAAGCCTAACTATGCCAATCGAACGAAAACATTACAAAAAACCTTAGAACTTCCACCTGAAGCAAAAAACCCTAACTGACCGGTTCTCCTCACCTGAAGCAAACTGGACCGAGTCCTTCTAGGGTAAGGCAACTGGGTTGGAGACCTTTAAAACCATATAAGGCTTGCCCGGATTGGTGGCCGGAGAAGGAAGTTCCGGCGACAGAGAGCTTTGGGCAGTCAGACCTTTCGGGCCCGATATCTCTCTCACGGCGGCGCTAGGGAGCCTCTCATCGATCTAGGAAGGAAGCTGGGTTGACGGCCGACCATTTGGGACCGGTGCGGCGGCGAACGGTGGCCGGATGGCGGCGGACGGACGGCTTGAAGTTCCGGTAGGGGAGAGTACTCGAGGGAGGGAAATCGGGAGAGAAGAGAGAGAAGTGAGGGGAGAGTGACGTGGGTTTTTCCAACCAGTCCAATACCACCACAATAAAACCCAACTCCACAAATAACACCCCAAAATAAAACCTCAATAAAAATTACCTTTTATTAGCTAAAATTTACCATTTTTACCGTCGTCACATTTTTCTCTTACGAACAATTCCACCGAAATAAACTTCCCCAAAAACCCCTCTAGGGACTAATTAAACTATAAACTCATTGACGAAGACGGTATAATTCTTATTAATACTAAGCTAGTAAATAAGGTAAAAATTTAAGAGTCGGGATGTAACAATTGAAAAACCAATTGGTAATAGGTGGAGTGACCCAAACTCTTATAAACCATATACAAGGTCTCATTTTCCTGATGTGGGATTATATCTCAAGATGCCCCCGCACGTGTGGCAATTTTTCAAACCTAACACATGGACAACCATTAGGATGATATGGAGTTCATGTGGCCGTTACACATTTACACGTGGACGTGGGTAACCCGCTCTGATACCATAATAAAGTAGTCTAAGGTTTACATCCAAAACCAATTGGTAATAGATGAAGTGACCCAAACCCTTATAAACTACAGACAAAGTCTCATTTTCCCGATGTGAGATTTATATCTCAACAAGAACCACCGCAAATTGGAAATAACGAATTAACGAATTAACGATGTTTCAAAAGTTCAAATATCGTACATTTCTTATAAAAAGTAAACTTTATATAATAAAATCTAATATTACAATCATAAGAGATGTCACTAGTAATAAATTTAGCAAATCACATATACCCCCTTTAAAAAGATATGAAACATAAATACATCTATCTACATTACTTTTAATTTTTAAACAAATAAGGACATTTTTTTAACAAAATAAAGACAAATTCTTTTTTGTCTGCCATGTGTCATGGTTTAATTTACCAAACTAACCTTACACTAATTAAATATGTTTTTACAAGAGAAAATTTCCCTTTTACGATTTTCAGTAAATGCAATAAATGCAATACAGTAGCAGGTTTTCAATAACTTCGTAATAATAGTTAATTCCAATAAAAGTAGTAGCAGTTAATTGCAGTAGAAGTAGTAACATGGGGTTAACTTTCTTTCAACAACTCATATAAAAACATAGCAGCACGTACAAGTGATTTGATTACAACAACCACACCATCATAACATAGTAGCACAAGTTATTCCATTACACCAAGCACATATCAGAACAAAGTAGCACATAATAATTCTTCTTTTTTAGTCAATACATAATAATTCTTCTACTGCAGTCGTCTTTATCCAGTCATGCTACTACCGAATTCGTCGTCATCCATTTCAAAACCCACCTCGGATTTTACCTTGAAATCCGAAATGAACCCTGCGGGGATCACCTCCAAAGGAGATGCTACCGAAAATTCAGCATAACCTCCTTTGAAAATGGATAACCCTTTCTAAAGACACATGCAAACACTCTAAAAAATCAAAGTCCAACCTTATACTCCTAGAGCCACTGCGCTCCCCCAACCTTATACTCCTAGAGCCACCGTGCTCCCCACAATCACAACACCTCCCAAAAAGTTTAAATAAAGAATTAATTACTGATCACTCTATTAACTTTTATGCGCTCGACAGTTTACTCCATTAACTTTCAATTTCAATCGATTACTCCATTAACTATCCAATATCACACAATTAGGTCCATCCGTTAAGTGGCCGTCCAAATAAGTGGTTAAGTTGCTGACTGGACATATTTTTGAACTGAAAATTCCATTTAACACCCTCCCTCCCTCCCTCCTTAATCTCTTCAATCTCTTTTCTCTCCTCCTCCACCTCCTCCGCAACCACATTGGGAAAAGTGGGAAACCATGGCTGGCTGATGGGTTTTAAATGAGAGAGAGAGAGAGAGAGAGAGAGAGAGAGAGAGAGAGAGAGAGAGAGAGAGAGAGTA
>NC_020494.1:12684202-12686386 GCF_000184155.1 Fragaria vesca subsp. vesca | reverse complement strand
TTGCATGCATTTAATTCACTACCAGGACAAGCACTTTAGCCGACAAAAAAAATTTTTCGTCGGCCTGTTAGCTTAATTCGTCGGCTAAGATCTTAGCTCGTCGGCTAAGATTTTGTTGGGAAAAATGTCGTCTGTGGTGACTTTAGCCAACGACACAAGAAGAAGTCGTCAGCTATAGTCCCGGAGTTTAGCTGACGAAAAACATGTCGTCGGTTTTCTTCCCAGACTTTAGCCGACGAAACATTTAAGATATTCGTCGGCTATAGTCCTAGAGTTTAGCCGACGAAAAACATATCGTCGGTTTTTCTCAGACTTTAGCCGACGAAACATTTAAGATATTCGTCGGCTAAAATGTGTAATAAAAAAATAAAAAAATAACTAAAGCCGATGAATTAAGGCGTATTTCGTCGGCTAAAACTTATTTAAAAAAAATTAAAAATATTATAGCCGACGAATTAAGGCGTTTTTCGTTGGCTATAAGTCCATTCCAAGTAAAAAAAAAAAAAACCCTGAAATTTTTAAATTACCATTCCAAGCAAGCTGCAAAATACACCAAAACAATTCCATATAACCAACAATAAGCACATAAAACTATATAATTCATCAACTACACAAAATCTAAATCGTCTAAATTAATATCCGCTTCTGGGGGCTGCTGCGGAGGTTGCGGCGGTTGGGGTAGCAGTATAGCCGTAGGCATGGGTGGAGCCAGAAGTCCCTGAAGCTGGGCAGCTGTAAAGTCTTGCATGTACTGGAACATCTGCTACTGCTGGGCCTGCTGGATGGCCTGTATCTCGGCAACATAGGCTGCTTGCGCGGCATTATAGGCTGCCTGCGAGGCATTATAGGCTGCCTACGAGGCATTATAGGCAGCTTGAGCAACTTGCTGTTCCCGTAGTCTCTGAACTTCCGACTCTAGCTGAGTCGTCCTGGTGGTCGTGGACGTGGTTCTGCTACTGGTCGAGGCTGCCTTTCGTTGAAATCCTGGAGTGGTCTTCAGGACCCCCTCGCCCTTTTTCCTTAGACCCCGGCAGTAGAAGTTGTTTGCTCTCGGTGGGAAGGCTGTGCCCATGATCCTCGCCCCAATCATCAGATTCGAAGTGTCGATCCGGGACATGGCATCGGACATCTCTTCCTCCTGCATGTTCGGCCATGTCTCCCTCACTATAGCACTCATCACCTCGTCACTAGCCTCCCTCACCTTCGCCTATATGGATAGGAAAAAAATTATTAATTAACATTTTGACATATATATAAGTAAATTTAAAAACGTAAGATGACTTACAATATCCTCCTGGGCATCAGGATATGCCTGCTCGTACGTATAGACGTACCGGTTGACTTCTGGATGTTCCCTGGCCACCCCGTCCATGAAGATAGCGAACGGTCTAGAACCGCCATGATGGTTCCTTGTGTTGCGTTGCCGGTTCTAAGCGTTCGCCCGGGAAACGGCCTTCAAAGAAAAAAATAAATTATTAGTAAAATATTTAAAAACGGACGTATACTTAATGACAAATTAACTAATTAATTTTTTTAAATACCTGTTTATGAGGGTTGTTGAATTCTGATGTCAGAAGCCAACGCCACTCATACTCCCTATACTGGAACTCAGCAGGGGTACCAGAACGTGCGTTCCCGTGCGTAGTCCAGTGGGTCCGCAACTCGTTCTTCCACTCCTTGTACCTACAGATACAACAAAAATATTAGAAATATTATCAATATCACATACAATTTTGTTTTTCATTAACTTCCCAACATACCTTCCCCCATGCACAATGTCCGCCCAGCTGTCATTCAGGTGCTCGGGAACCTCAAACCACACCTGCATTTAACCGTTTATTGGTTTAGTTCTTTGAGAAATCAACAATGTAATACATATTATTATTTTGTAAACTCACCGACATCGCGTTGTGGACCATGTCCTTAACCTCCTGCGGGACCTCGCCCCAGTCTGACCACAACATAGGGACTATATCCCTAATGAGCGCTCCCACGCGGCCGGAGTATGTCCTCGACTTCCCGCCCGAACCTATGTGGCCATCCCCGTCAATATTGATGACGATCCTCCCCACGGTACCCACGATCTTCTCGAGAGCCTTTCCTGTGACGGGGGCGTCTCTTCTTCTTTGTCGGCTTTGCTCCGACGGTGCCTATCACATGATAAACCAAATTAGATTATTTAAA
>NC_020494.1:12677507-12683820 GCF_000184155.1 Fragaria vesca subsp. vesca | reverse complement strand
TCTGAGGCTGAGCAAAACAACTGCCTCGAGGAATGAGGGAAGCCCCGCTGCCTCGATGAAGGGGGCACCTCCGGCTGCCTCTGAGCCGTCTCCAGAAGGCTCGCACGTCTGGCTGTCATCTGGCCCTGAAACGTCGTTTGGGGGTTGCTAGAGATTCCCTCAGACGATTCGGACCTTTGGCCCTTCGAACTCTTCTTCGATCTAAAATAGCCGCTCATCCTATTTAAAATATTAATTTGAATCAAGGCTGAGGCAACATTGAAAAAGTAAAAATTCAAGCTTATCCTTCTCAAATCTAAGGCTTTAGATTATTTTGTCTTTATTGTATAAAAAATATTTTTGAAACCATATTTTTTCATTATGTCCATGCTTAAATTTAAACACTTAATATAATGTGAAATATATATATGTTTAAAATTATACTTATTACAAAAATATAGAATTACAATAAAATATATATATATATATATATATATATTCATCCGGATTTGATATAGGTTTTTCTATTTTGTATTTTGTATCTTATGTTTAAAAATTCGTACCCAGCCCACGATGAATGCAATACCTAATCATGGAATGCAAGCTTCAAGTTCATTATCAACAAAGCATATGTTTAAAAAATAAGGATAATTTATCTCCTAAACATAAATTAGGGAAATTGGACAGTACATAAAACATAAAACATAGCCTAAAAATCAATTCGAAATCAAAAGTAAAAAAGAAGAAAAACACTAACCTTGGAGACCGGGAGAGGGAGGGAGGGAGGAGGGAGGAGGCGGAGACGGGAGAGGGAGGGAGGAGGGAGGAGGGAGGAGGGAGGAGGCGGAGATCGGGAGAGGGCGGAGGAGGCGGAGACCGGGAGAGGGAGAGGAGGTGGAGGAGGCGGAAGAGGAGGCTAGGGTTTTTTGCTGTCAAGCGCAAGTTAAACACGACAACTTTAGCCGACGAAACTATTATTTCGTCGGCTAAAGATAAAAATCTCGTCGGCTAAGATAAAATTCGTCGACTAAACCTTTGAATTTCGTCGGCTAAACCTTCGAAATTCGTTGGCTAAACCTTTGAAATTCGTCGGCTAACCTTTGAAATTCGTCGGCTAAAGTACTTTTATACATTTGGCACATTGTGATTGTGATGATCAAACGTGAGAAACAGAAATCCGACAGTCAGATCTGACCATCATGACAAAATACATGTATGGGCAAAAATTCAACTTGATTCGACAAGGATAAGGACTCGATCCAGACGGTTAATCTCGTAAGTCAAACCCCTAAACACATGGAAAATGTCGTTCGACCGTCTAAATTACGTATTTTGACCGGACCTTCAACTGAAAATAGTTTTAAATGGATGACACGCAACAAGTCGTATAAAAATTTTACGCAAAATAACCACCGAAGATAGGGCTACTCATAGGGGGAAAGAATGAAAAATTGCATTGACTGCAACTACCGGCATCGAATCTTTACCGGATAGTGTGATTTTTCAACTGTGGATGTATTTCACTATTCTAGTCATATCTTATTTCACGACTTTTTTGCGTTTGAAGGTTTTACGTATAGTTTGTTTTTGAAACGGAATATTTACATAACACTTGGTAAACAAGTTATACAACATTAGTAGGCATGTTGTGATTGTGATGATCAAACTTGAGAAACAGAAATCCGACCGTCAGATCTGACCATCATGACAAAATACTTGTATGGGAAAAAATTCAACTTGATCCGACAAGGTTAAGAGCTCGATCCGGACGGTTAATCCCGTTAGTCAAACCCCTAAACTCACGGAAAAGGTCGTTCGACCATCTAAATTACGTATTTTGGCCAGACCTCCAACTGAAAATAGTTTCAAACCGATGAGACGCAAGAAGTCGTCTAAAAATTTTACTGAAAATAACCACCGAAGATAGGGCTATAGTATGTAATAGAAAACTTTTAAGGTTTAGCCGACGAATACCCTAACGTATTCGTCGGCTATAGTATGTAATGAAAAAATTAAAAAATAACTAAAGTCGAAGAAATATTAGGTTATTCGTCGGCTATAGTATGTAATTAAAAAATTAAAAAATAACTAAAGCCGACGAAATATTAGGTTATTCGTCGGCTAAAACCATCTTAGCCGATGAAATATATTATATTTCGTCGGTTAAGATGGTTTTAGCCGACGAAATACACTATAATTCGTCGGCTAAGATGGTTTTAGCCGACGAATTATGGTATATTTCGTCGGCTAAAGGGAAAAAATACATTAAAAAAGCAGAAGGTATTAGTAACCATACTAACTTCCTGTTCATCATATATCACCAAAATTCATATAAAATAACTGAAATATGAATTCAACATATGTAAACTATAAAGGAAAAGGTCTTTAGTTATACAAATTAATGGATTACGTCCTCTAAATTAAAACTAAGGCTCGTAATCGGAATCATCCGATGAGTCTTCTTCGGTCTCAGAATTAATTTCTGGTAATATATGTCTTTCCTCATCGCCAGAGTCTTCGTCTGTTTCTTGATTTGGATCAACATTAATAAGCCTTGGCTCTTCATCACGAATTCGCACCGAACGACCCGCTTTAAAATTATTAAGGCGAACGGTAGAGGAGTTAGGAATACCTATTGTGTTGGGCTCTTGATACGCAACATCTTCTTCCTCGTCTTCGGCCTCTCCAAGTTTAGCCGCCCGGTAAATGTTTCGAGGGTGCACAAGGTTGACTACTTTCCACGCGTCACCCTTAGTAAGGTCATCAAGATAAAACACTTGTTTTACCGATGTGGCAAAAACGAACGGGTCATCTTCGTAAGAACTTGTAGCAGTGTTCACTGATAATATTCCGTACTGATCGGTCTTTATGCTCTGTGGCCTAGTATCAAACCATCTACACTTGAAGAGGTGCACTGTCGTGCCTTGCCCATAAACAAGTTCCACCACTGAATGGAGAACACTGTAATAGTCAACTCTATTCCGCCCACCATGCGGCATGACCTCAGAATTCTGTGTTCTCCGTCTGCTGTCTCTCTGTTCGCATATAAATTGCACGCCATTCACCTTGCACATCGGATAAACTCTTGACATTATCGGCTTCATCGCTAGAAGTCTTAGTTCGTGCGACCAATTTGGGTGACCATCAAATTGAATATGGTTCATCTGCAACCAACCATTCAACTGTAAATATGGATAATTATGCAATAAACATAAACACGTACAAAAATATTAAATTATGTACCCAGCTGCCAAAATAATCTGCGAACTCTCTGTTGTGGTACTCGAGATCACCTTGAATGTCTGGACAATATAGATGAATGTTTTTCCAGTATTCAACTTTTGGACAGTTAATCAATACCCACTAGTGGGCAATGACTAGCTTATGTGCTTGCAACTTGTAGGAGTCTGGCAAAATTCCATACACTTCAACATCACTAGAGACTATGGAAAGATTGAACTTCGGTACATCTACCGGCATGGTTTGCGGAGTTTCCTTCAAAGCTCCTAAATACAACTTCATGTAGGTGACGCACTCGTGCGCAATATATGCTTCAGCTATACATCCTTCAGGCGCGGATTTATTAGCCACATAATCTTTGTAGTCTCCAAGTTGCCTGTAAATCAAATTGCAAAATGTTATGATTATTGAACATGTATATATATTGAGGAATTCAGGTGTAAAAAATGTACCTTTCCATGGGATACATCCAAGTGTAGTGTACTGGACCGGTAAGCAACAATTGCTCGGGAAGATGGATCATCAGGTGAGGCATGATGTCAAAAAAAATTAGAGGAAATATCCTCTCAAATTTACACATGATATAAATGATGTCCTCTTGCATTTCCCGGAGGTTAGATTTTTTTACTTCCCGTGTGCATAACTTTTGGAAAAATCTTGCCAACGCTACTAACGGCTCCACCACCTGACGGGGAAGGAACGGTCGAATGAAAACAGGGAAGAGACGTTGTAGCAGGATATGACAGTCATGACTCTTCAACCCGTACATCTTATTGTCCCGGAAGTTCATACATCGGGCTATATTTCCTGCATAGCCTGAATGATACTTCACACAACTCATCCACCTGAAAATTATGTTCTTCTGGTCAGGCTTCACGGTGTAAGGAGCTTGAGGTATTTTTTTCTTCCCTTCTTTCAACCACAGATGTCTTCTTAATTGCATTTTTTTTAGATCAATGCGTGCCTTAGGACCGTCTTTCGTCTTCCTCTCCAAGTTCAGCACTGTTCCCATCACACTATTGCAAACATTCTTTTCTATGTGCATCATATCTAGGTAATGCCTGATCAACAACTTACTCCAGTATGGGAGTTCCCAGAATATGCTCTTATGTGTCCAGAATTTGTACCTGTCGGGTCTTTCAGGTATTGCCGCTACAATATTGGGATGATTGCTGAGCTGCCCAAAATCGTACTCATTAAGTACTGCTAAAATTTCTTCCCCCGTCCATCTTCTGGGAGGCACACCGTGTTCTACGGTCACATCAAATGCCTTTTCATCGAACCGCCATTCGTGATCATATGGAAGGAAAGTACGGTGACCCAATCTGCATATCTTCTTGTAATGACTGTTGCTCCCCTCATCGCTAAGGCACAAGCCTTGTATCCCCTAACAACGTTGCCTGACAACATCCCACGGGAAGGAAAATCATTGATGGTACCAACAACCATGACATGCATCTAGAACATCTTGTGCATGTACTTGTCATAAGTGGGATGACCAACGTCCCACAAAAACTTAAGTTCTTCAATCAAAAGTCTCAAATACACATCGAGACACTTCCTTGGATAACCGGGCCCCGGAATCAACAAACTCAACATATTGTATTCCTTTTTCATGCACATCCATGGAGGAAGGTTGTATGGTACCAAAATCACCGGTCATACATTGTATTGAAGACTCATGTTGCCAAAAGGGTTGAACCCGTCGGATGAGAGCCCGAGCCTCACATTTCGGACCTCTGACGCAAAATGAGGAAACTCCCTGTCTATATGCTTCCAAGCCTCCCCGTCAGCAGGGTGTATAAAGGTATCTTCGTCATGCAATTCCTTATCAGCGTGCCATCTCATAGTTTCGGCCGTGTGTGAAGACATGTACAACCGCTCCAGCCTATCCCTCAACGGGAAATACCGAAGTACCTTCACAAGTTTCCTATTGCCTGCAGGAGTCAGCTTATACCTGTCAGTGTGACATACTGGACATACGTCAAGGCCACCAAGGTCATTCCCTTCTGGATCTTTACCCCAGAAGAGAACGCAATCATATCTGCATGCATGGATCTTGATGTAGGAAAGCCCAAGATCTTTCAGGATATATCGGACTTTATGATGAGTGGTAAGAAGACGATGACCGTGGGGCAGCATCGAAGCAGTGTACTGTAGATAATCATCAACAGCCTTCACGATCGATTTTGTCTCAACTTTAATCTTCATTACTTCCATCACACTTTCAAGAACGGTCATCTGACAACCGGGGTACACAGGGGTCTGTTGGAAATCAAGCATTTTGTTGTACTTGTCAATACCAGCAGTGTTGATAGCTCTAGGGAAGGGCTGCACCGGGTCAGACATATACTGTCCTTGAGCGCATACACCACTCTCATAAGGAAACATGTCGTTGATGAAGGCCGTTGTTGGATCGTTGGATGTACTAGTACTGCCCGTCTCAGAAAATTGGCCATGATCATGCGGACCCCCTGATAATGTTTCACCGTGTTATAACAAACATGTGTACTTCTCCTAAAACCCGTTACTCTTTAGGTGCTGCCATACTTTGTCAATCGCAAATCGATGCATATCGCTGCGGCACTGACATTTCGTGCACGGGCAATAGAAAATTGTATCCCGTTAGTATTAGCCAGCGCATATTCCAGAAAACTCATAATTGCTTTACCATATCTTTTATCCCATTTTGGAAGCGAAATCCAACTCTTATCCATATCTTGAAAATATAACAAAATATATATGTATAATGCTAGCTAATTATTAATTAAATTCTATGCCATATATATAAAATCTCAATTCATTTATATATATTCTACGTACAACAACTAATTGAAAACAAATTAATTAACACACACATATATATATATATATATAGATATACTTAATTAATAATTACATAACAATATTATATATATCAACATCATCACAAAATCATCATCAACAACTTCATACGATCAACACAATATTATAAATTAATTAACATATATATATATATATATCTACTACTTATGAACATATATACAACTTCATATATATTATCAAATCATCAACCAAATCGATCAACATATATATATATATATATCAACATACA
>NC_020494.1:12674396-12677487 GCF_000184155.1 Fragaria vesca subsp. vesca | reverse complement strand
ATCATCAACAACTTACATACCATACACACAATATATAATTAATTAACATATATATATATATCTACTACTTATTAACAACAACTTCATATATATTATCAAATACATCAACCAAATACGATCAACATATATATATATATATATATATACATCCAACGTACTCAAAATCTATCAATTCAATCACACTCAAAATCGATCAACTCAAATAAAACTCAAAATCAACATATATACACATGTACGTACCTATATATAGCTCCACAAACTAATTATGGACAGATTTCAACAACACCCAAACTTTTTCTCCCATTTTTTCTTCTCCCGTTTTTTTTTTCCCTAGATGAGCTGCTGTCCAGATCTGCGAATATAAAGCACTTTAGCCGACGAAATTTTATTTTCATCGGCTAAATAATGTTTAAAGTCGTCGGCTAAAGTTCACAGACTTTAGCCGACGAAATAAATTCTTTAGCTTGGCGAAATTTTAATTTCGTCGGCTAAAGTTGACTATAGCTGACGAAAATATAAATTAGCCGACGAAGGAAAATTTCGTCGGCTAAATTCTACTTTAGCCGACGAAAAAATGGTTCGTCGGCCTGTTTTTTTTTTTCGTCGGCTAAAACCTTTATTCTGGTAGTGATTTAAAACAACCGTCCACTCACAGTGTTAGGCTTAAACTTCTCAATGCTCAGAACACTCCTCGAGCACTGCCTCCAAACATTCGAATCCTCGAGTCAACCTTACACCTGACGATAAGCTGTAAGACAAATCGGTTAGACTGCACTTCGAAACAACTATTGACTCAACCCCTTTTCCTAGTTTGACTAGGGTTCCTGACCAATTGACCTAGGGTTGACCAACTAACGATGTTTCGATGTTTACCAAATTAACCCTTGACTTAAAGATTCGAGTCATTCCACCAAACGTTCTACTAATCGTTACACACTTGGGCGTCGTTTAATAATTCATGAATCACTAATGAAACTCAACCTTTACGCTTAATAGATCGTTTTGGTAGACCTTCAGTTTCGATTAATCAAAGTAGTGTAATTTCAAGGACTCAAATATATGGAACACATTAATCTAGAAAACCCACTAAACTATTAAGGGCACCCAAAATGGTTTCTATAAATGGGAAGTTTCTATAAAGGGAAAGTTTCCCAAAATAAAAACTTTCCTAACTTAAATAAGTTTTCCGATTACAACCCGAACTTTCCTATTTCCGAAGTGACATAAAACGAAAAGGGAAAACACCAATCACTACCTCATCCACTTCTGCCAGATCTGCCCTTCGTCGGAAATGTTTGCCGGATTTCGGCGACTTGCCGAAAAATGGCCATAACTTCCCCGTATTCTCTTAAACACCAAGTTCTCAGCAAACAACAACCAAAACATCTATTTCAGCCATAACTCAATTCAATAATAGCAACCCAGAAACAACACAGTAGTTAAAATAATAACTTCCCTCACCTTAACCATTGCTGGGATGCCTCCATCACCGGAAAACAACCAAGCTGCCTTATTCCAAAATCATGCATTGCAGCCCCGAGTCCAAAATCAACCTAAAACCAAATTGGAAGGTCATTAGAAGGCAGTTCGTGGTCGGAAGGCGCCCCAAGTTTCTTTCTTGATCCCAAAGCGATGTAGCTGCTCCAACAACTCCTCCAAATGGCGTCTAAGCCTCATGCGAAGACCATAGGGCTTGGTGGAGCTCCCAAAACACGCTACCAGAAAACTACAAACAAAACCTAGGAAAGACAGAAAAGGGAAAAAATCGGATTAGGGTTTTAAACTGGAAATCGAAGCTCAAGGCAGCTCGAAATTGAGATGACAATGATGGATTTACCTTATTAAAGCATCACCTCGCCGGAGAAGGAAGGATTGGCCGGAATTTGTGTTTGGGGATTTAGGGTTCTTGTTTCAATCGGAAAGGAGAGTCGATGTATCCCGAGTTGATGAGTACTAGTAGAGAGGAGAGAGAAACTAAACCCACTGCAGTTGCAGTCACCGCCGATCTTTATCGGAATCCGATGAACACCATTGTGTTCATTGATTTCGATCTCCTCCAAGGGTGAACAAATGTGTGGTTTGTGGATTGGGTTATGTAGGGGATAAGGAGACAAACATTTTGGGACCGGGTTTGTGGTGAGCGGTGGCCGGACGGCCGAGATTCCGGTCAGAGAAGTTGCCCTGGCGAAGAGAGAGAGAGAAAGAGAGAAGGACTCGGGTCAACGCCCCCTAATTAGGTCTTCACGGAAGTCAACCCTTCTTTCATCTTTTTACTTGAATCAACGGTTAAGATCAAAACCCTAATTGATCTGACAGTCCAGATTAAATGAGTTATTTTCTAATTTCAGAAAATTAATCTAGTTTTACCAAACTTCGATAAATCGTAAAAAATAATCTGAAGCTCCGTAAAATATTCCGAAGACACCGGTGAACTCGTGTCGACGTGTACTACAACATCGGGGCCTTACAAGAAGAATTTGATATTTGAAGAAAAACTTGAAAATAAACTCAAGCATTAACTTACTAGGTTACCGAGCACGGTTAAATTTCTCAGTAAATCGTAGGAAACCCGGTAAATTGGTAAAGTTAGGTACAAGGCGTTACAGTCCAATTATGCTGACACGACCCACCCCAAATTTCACCCTGAAACCCGGAGTAAGTCGTGCGGGGACCACCTCCAAGGAAAATTTACTGAAAAGATTGAGAAAATCTCCCTTGCAGATGGACAACCCTAACTCGAAAATTCCAAAATTTCACTCTTAATTCAACACTTCCAAACATCACATAATATACAATAATCCTAAAGTATTCAGAGCTACTAAACACAAACGGAAGCAAGAAAACACGAGTAGGTTGAACAGGTAACCTACTGATGAAAACTGGTAGAAATGCGGGTGACTATGCCTCGCCTCCTACTAGATCCAACCCGAACTCTGCAGACTGGGCAATTTAAAACGAAAGGCCCAGGGGAAAACATTTAATAACGTTAGAGTGAGTGGACAAAAATAAAATAAAGGAAATAATTCTTTATGCTTTCCCAATTTTTACTTTTCCATAGAAAAGAAAATATGCTGCATGCGACAGCTCAAAA
>NC_020494.1:12669887-12674376 GCF_000184155.1 Fragaria vesca subsp. vesca | reverse complement strand
TACACTATATAGTATATATATATATATATATATATATATATATATATATATATATATACTCACCGAAATTCTCAATTTCGGTTATTCTCCAACAACATAAATTATTTCGTATGCACATTATTTAAAACAAAAGTCCACTCACAAATTAGGCCTAAGCCTGATGTCGATCTGGGGCCTCGTCAGCTCGAGCCTCCTCACGACCTGTTCCAAATATAATATTAAGTTCCCAGCCGAAATTCCAATATTTAATCAAAATAGGCAAAATTACCCGAGAGCCATAAATACGCTCATCATTGCCTAACTTCGATAATCTTAAATTGGAACAATCCGAACTTAAATATCATACTCAACAGTCGTAAATACAACCTCTCCAAAATACGACTTAAATCCTACGGCCGGATTCTACATTAATTAACCGCCAAAAATACTAACTTCGGAAATTCATAAACCTATCCAAAACTCATCCAAAAATTCCATAACTCACTTCAATAAACTCCCCTTAATATTCCAAATTTAACAACATTAAAATCTGCCAACCGGCGGCGGCGGCTCCGCCGGCAGCGGCGGCCGGAGACCAGTTCCGGCGACCTCCAATTCCTATGAAATTTTAACAGCATCTTCCTCTCATCATGCTCTACAACTTTCATAACTAGCACAAACACCAATTCCAAGCCTAACTAGGGTAATCGACTAAAAACATCAAAAACGCCATAAAACTTCCACCTCAAATTTCTCCTTACCTAGCTCAAGAGGGAGTGAGTCCTTTTAGGGCAAGGCTGCTGGGTTGGAGGGCTACAAAACCGTACCAAGCTTGCCCGGATTGGTGGCCGGAGGAGGAAGTTCCGGCGACGTGATCCCTAACACAGTCGGACCTCTCGGGCCCGATATCTCCCTCACGGCGGCGCTAGGGGAGCTGTCATCGGTCCAAGAAGGTTGCTGGGTTGAAGACCGATCGATTGGGACCGGTGCGGCGGTCTGGGGCGGCCGGACGGTGGCGGTCTGGCGGTCGGAAAACGGGACAGCGGGAGGGCTCGGGTGCGGGAGCGGGTGAGGAGAGAAAATCGGGAGGAAAAAGAATGGGTTTGGGCCTCACACCCCAAACCGGTCCATCACTTATAAACTATCCAAATTCTAAAACTAAACACCCCGAAAAATAATACCCGAATAAAAATTACCTTTTACTAGCTAAAATTTACCATTTTTACCGTCGTCGTATTTTCCTCATACGAATAATCCTCCGCACATAATCGTCCCCGAAACCCCTCTAGGGACCAATTAAACTATTTACTCAATGATCGAGACGGTAAAATTCTTATTATAATCACGCTAGTAAATAAGGTAAAAATATAAGGGTCGGGATGTGACATATGCTACTGCTTGAAGATTAAAATAATGAAGGTTAATTCTGCTACTAACCAGTCTTTAAGTATGCTTCTGAAATCCTCTAGTTCTGTTATTGTTTTAAGACTAAGACAATGAAGGTGGACTCTGCTACTGCCTTATCCTCCACATCTGCTATTGCAATTCTCCACTTCTACTACTATTGCTTGAAGATTAATCCTCCATTTTTTCCACTGCCTTATCCTCCAATTCACCTACTGCAGTTCTCCACTTTTGCTACTATTGCTTGAAAATTAAGAGGATCATAAAACAAAATGAAATCATAATTACATAATGGAGTTTCATACATGGTTATGAATAGAGGCTTTAGAGTGGAAATCAAATGAGTGAAGTCACCTGCCTTCACAAGTCACAACGCCACAAGCTTGAAATCCACAACCACAAATCTTAGCATGATAAGTCGTCGGAGCCCGAGATTATATTGAGCAACATTTTGTAGAGCCCGTGGAAACAAACTCCACTTAGCAGAAGGTAGTCGGTGAAGAGGTCCTCCACATCTTCAACAGCTTCGACGCCATCACAAACGGCTATATCTGTATCTCCGAGTTCGCCAACATCATATGGGCTCTCTGCTCCGATGTCCGGCCGACGAGCTCCAATGCATAATGGTCAACCTTGATAGAGATCGTCACGAGCTCATCAACCAGAACTGGAATCTAATTTTGGTCAAGAGAGAGAGAGAGAGATTAGATCAGATCTGATCATGAGAGGGAGTAGGAGAGAGGATGAAGATAATGCGGCATATGCATCACTTTATGGTTAAATTGACCATTTTGGTCAATTTACATTAATAATTCGGGTCAGACTTGTTACCGTTGGTTTTGGATCTGGGCCAGTGTCCTTGTTTGTATTAGTCTTTTGGTAGGTGGGTTATTTGTGTTTTGATAATTATTCTGGTACTACTATGTCATTTTCTCAAATAAATTCTCTACACTCCTGCCTACCCAGAAACACTAGCGATTACAGTGGACAAAAGCCGATCGGGGTTCAACCGTAACCTAACTTATTCCAGAAGTCACTGATACATCCTTACAATCAACCTCAAGAAGAAACAACCCTTTCAAACACTATATGCCAAAATTACCGGCATATATGCACATGTAACCTCCCCATTACATTGACAACAGGAACTAACCGCGTTAACATAGTCACTGGAAACGACACCATAACCATGACTCACCCCATGACATGACTAACGACACCTCCACATGTGAGGGTGTTTTTGTGTTTGTAGGGTTTAGAACAGCAAGCCCTTAATGCTTAAGCAAAACCAGGCCCAAAGTCGATCGAGGATGGGATCCAAGAATGACTCTATTGTGATGCGCTTGATAATAACAGCAGTAGTTTGCTTCTCAGTGCTAGACTGTAACAATAACAGTAACATCAATTATAGCAGTGATTCTACTATAACGGCAATGATTCTGAAAAACAAAAAGACTTACAGATGGATATTGTGGGGGAGCTGGGAGCCTATGAGTTTAGCGAGAGAGCTTGATTTTGGGTTATGGAAGGTTTATGGAATGAGAACTAACCGAAAATAAGGGGGGCTAGGGTTCTAGAGATGAAGCATGATCTCTTGAGGTTTTCTAGGTTGTCGATGATGGTCTTCAACAGCAGTGAGCTACCCTTTTTATAGGCAAGATCAGGGAGGATAGTTGTTGCTGGAAAACAAAGGGTATGAGAGAAACCTCTCAGTTTTGGATTAGGGTTTAGGGTTTTAGACAGGTGGCCCCCATGGAAGAAAATTGGTGAAGGAGAGACAAAAGGGTGGTGATGGCAAGTCTAGGGCGGTAGCCTGTTGCCGTGATACTATAGAGATTTGGAGACAGACGGGATTTCTTGGGAGTGCTAAAAATCTGGAATATAGATTTACAGCAGCAAAATTCTATTCCCATTCCCATTGGAGATGTGTTAGGTTTTCTGGGACAAGTTTAAATCTACATAGGTTTTGGGTAGGAAAATAATAGGTCTAATGGGTTAAAGATTTTGCTGGGCTTGGTCTAATTTCTCTCACTAGCCCATATTAAGACTTTGTCCATCAAGCATGAGCTTTGGTCCCAAGTCCAAAGTTATTGATGAACATTATCTTAACGATGGGCCTCACAGGATCTATTACCATCCACACCACATCCCCTTTGTAAGCCCCAAAGGACATAGCTTGGGTCTACGTGTTATGTTTGCATGGTGGAACTTGAGTTTGTCGCTTTTCAAGCAAGTCTCTTTGACTATATTGGGCTTGGATGAAGGCCCAATAAGGCTATGAGCATATGTCAACTTAAAGAAACGGGCTCGTGGAATTTTGGGTATCAACATTAGCCCCCTTGATTATATAAGTCGTAAAAAGCATATTACGAGTTACATAATCAAATTTTTAGGATGATACTTATATTTTAATATGTGCATGTAAGCATGTTAGCATGTGCCGCCTCTTGTTAGTTGCCTGAGCCCTCCCTCTTAATATACACATATACATATATGTATATTTTACTAGCCTTCCGTGCGGAATGGCCGCGCTTGCGCGTGTGTATGTCTTTTTTCGTCATGAAATACATTTTGCATATTGATATTCAGTCATTCTTTTTACTTCGTTGTGTGTCATACGGGAGGTAAGAATGTTACACGTTCCATAACTTTTATAACATGCAAATGTATTAAATTTTGCATATGCCTACAACCATATTCTTGACTTAAAAAAGAAAAAAAAACATATAACTTACACGGAAACATCCATTAGAATCCATTAGAGATGATCACTGGCCTTAATAGGTATCAACCTCTACCAATAGGAGATTCTTTTTACTTCGTTGTGTGTCATATAGGAGGTGAGAATGTTACACGTTCCATAACTTTTATAACATGCAAATATATTAAATTTTGTGTGATCCTTAATTAACCACCGATAAATTTTGTTTCATTTAGACTAATTAAACAATCAGATTACGGCTCGCCAACATTGATATAGTTCATGCACTGTAACAATCGCATAATGGATTATGGCAATATTTGATACAAGATTTTTCGGCTCCTTGCGTAAATCGTGAGCGGTGTGTAGCTTGGCTTGTGAGCATAGGTCACATATGATCATTTG
>NC_020494.1:12667028-12669801 GCF_000184155.1 Fragaria vesca subsp. vesca | reverse complement strand
ACGTTTAGTAACAGGATGATACAGCCAGGTTATTAGGTTGGTCTTGGCTTGCTGTGTAATTTAGGATTTTCAGCTTGGCTTGGCTATGATAAGAGACTTTTGGTTTTGGATATAGGGTTTTGTTTGTAACAATTTTTGCTTGGTCTCTTCCTTAATTTCAGATTACTTACGAACGATATACGGTGTGGCTTGATAGTTTTGCTTTGTACATAAATTCTCCTGTTATGTACGCAGGCCCTTATATATTTTTGAAGTGATCTTGACAAACTATGGCCCCTAAAGTGTTGAGTCTGATAGATCACCATTTTGTGGTTAATGATGGTCTGAAGGGTCCCTTCATAGATGTTGATGAGACTTCTGGAGACGTTAGCCTTGAGCGCATCTCCAGGTTATTAATTGAGAGGGGAGACTTCCCAGCAGTCCCCATAGATTTTGCTTATCCTTGCGGTGCTGTAACAGGGTGGTCGCAGTGGGTTGATTATGAGTTAAGGGTTGAAGTTGTAAGAGAAAGACTATCACGAGCTGGGGTCTTGTCTGTCGTATTTATTTCTTCTCGTTGCGATATTAACAGGGATGTTGAGACTCTTAATCACGTGGTACGGAGGTGAAATCCTCACACACACACATTTGTCTGTGCTTGGGGAGAGTTCACTCCCACCTTGGAGGATGTCTTCAATATCATGAGGCTTCCAATTACTGGTACCATGGATCCTTTTAGATTTACTCTTGACAAATCATGTGTGATGAGGAGCTAAAGATTCTTATAGCAGGGGCTTCTAGTGTCAAAGGGAGTAGCCGCTGTTTTGCAAATTGGGTGAAACACTTTTGGGGAGTCATAAAGGATGGTGTGTTAATGCCAGGCGAAGGTTTCGACTCGGGTTGCCGTTTGGCAGCCATGCTTGCTCTTTGGTTAACAAAGTATGTTTCCATTGAATTCTTTTATGAGTTTGTCAAGCAGCGTGTGTATCCCCTGGCGGTTGCCATAGCGACAATTCATAGGTTTCCTTTAGCTTCGCTGTTCCTTGGTCATGTTTACTGTTTGTTAGACTTCATTGTTGTTGATGAGCTAGAAAGTGTTGGTCGGCGTGGAGTCACCACTTTGGTTTCCATTACGTTTCTACATGCATTCATTTGGGAGCGGTTCAAGTGTTTGGAAGTAAAACCACTGACCCCGAGCTCATCTTTGGAATTGTATAACGGCATATTAGACAACAATGTTATATATCTGCCGCCCAAGCTTCCTTTGTTGTGTCGCTGGCTTAAAAGGAGGCAAGACAAAAAAGTGTTTGCTCCAATAATGTTGGATAACCCGGAGAACTTTGCTCTGCAGCCTTATATCCAGAGGCATGGCTTTGAAGCATTTTCCTTTTATGGCAGGAAAGAGCAGTGTGCTACATCTTTAGGCCATGTCGAGCTTTACTTGACTAATTACACAGGTTTTATTCCTTCCTTTGGCGAGGACAAAGAAGCCTTGCTTTCAATCCGGTGGTTTATTCTCTTGACAGGGTTATGAGGCAGCTCAGTTGTTCTCAAGAGATTCCCGTGCATCCCCCTTTATCCATTAGAGCTGTCGGGAAGGCTAGGAAGCTTTCACCTAGAGAAGTTGATTGTATTGATGATTTCTCTGGCAGACTTGCAGACATACCATCACAGCTACTTGGAGACATTTTGCATCCTAACGCTTCTCCTGACTACAGTCGTTACTAGAAGGGGGTGTTGCACAGGTTTTGATGGTTTGTGGAGGTTGGTAGCCCTAGATGAAGTTTTAATCTCTTACTAGCAGTAGGCTAGCTAGTTGTAATAATGTCTTGACGTATGCTAGGAAACATAACCTTCCTTATACTAAGGTGTATGAAAATGGAACCAAGAAGATTGTTGGTCACTTCAAAGACTTTGAAGCCAAGGGCATGGATAAAAAAAGAAAAGAGAGGGATAAGACTTCTAGTGATAAGAAAATTGTAAGGGAGCACCACCCCAAGAAGTACTCATCCCACTTCAAACCTAAAGTGGCTTTTGAAGAGTTCATGTACAAAACTCCTAAAGGAGTTAAGATGATAATTCCTCCAAAGTCACCATTTTGGAGGAGAAAGAAGGCGGGCATGGCGGCTGCTTTGACCCCTGGGGCACGTAGTGCTTCTAATTATGTAGAGAAGAAAAATGCATTGGGCCCAAAAGCAAGAAAAGACATCAAAAAGAAATTTAATTGGATCCAAATACTCCTCTTCGTCGAAGTAATTGCATAACGTTCATTAGCTCTTCTTCTCCTCGTGGTCCTCTAGTTCACATCGAGTTGTCTGATATGGAACATGATCATGGGAAAGATTCCGAACAAGGCCGCATTGACTCCTCAAACGAGGTACTTTGCTTTTGTTGATGTAGAACTTGTAGTTAATCATTTGAGATTATTCTTCTGTTTGGCACAATTTGAAATTGATTCTCTTTTGCAGACCAGTGGAGTTGAAAGCACAAGTGGTGATGATGATAGCATGCATAGTGGCGATGAAGTGAGCATCATCTTTCTTTATTACCTCTCTGCCGTTCTTTTCTTCTTATTCTTCTTCTTTTTTTTGGATTAATTACTGGTCACTCCATTAACTTTCATGCGCTCGACAGTTTACTCCATTAACTTTCAATTTCAATTGATTACTCCATTAACTATCCAATGTCACACAATTAGGTCCATCCGTTAAGTGGCCGTCCAAATCAGTGGTTAAGTTGCTGACTGGACATATTTTTCAACTAAAAATTCCATTTAACACCCTACCTCTCTCTC
>NC_020494.1:12652627-12667008 GCF_000184155.1 Fragaria vesca subsp. vesca | reverse complement strand
TACTACTACTACCTCTCTCTCTCTCTCTCTCTCTCTCTCTCTCTCTCTCTCTCTCTCTCTCCTCCCTCCTCTCTCTCTCTCACATTTAAAACTCATCAGCCAGCCATGGCTTCCCACTTTTCTCTCTTCGCCGTTTCTCTCATCACCCTTCTCTTCCTCGCCGGACGCCGCCTCATCCATCACCATTGGCGTCACCTATTTCGCCTCCACCGTCGCCACTTGCCCCACCCCTTTGCTACCAGAGCGCCTGGCCTCGACCATCACTTCTCTTAGCCTCGCCGCCCTCTCCTTGACGTCTCTGACCCCAACCTCGTCCGCGCCTTCCTCTACTCCAACACCACCCTCCTCCTCACCATCTCTAACGCGCTGGTGTCCCACCTCTGGCCGCCAACAGCACCAACGTCCTCTGGTGGCTCACCGTCAACACTTCCAATTCCCAAATCTGAAATTTTAGGGATTGAAATCCCCAATTCCCAAATCTGTTTCCAATCAAACAAATGGCTTCAATTTCATATAGAGGAAGGGAGGCGAGCGAGAAGAGGTTGTTGACTGGGGATTCGAAGTGGTTGAGATTTCAAGTCTAGCATGGGTTTGAAGCGGAAAACGGAAGGTTCATGGATGGTGTTGTTTAGGGTTTGGTTGGCGGCGAAGGGAGAAGATTGTTGTGAGGGTTTGAGTTTTGGGCTTCGGGAGAGAGATGCGAGGTAGGTGGGTTTGAGTTTTTGGCGTTGGGAGAGAGATGTCGAGGAGTTGCGGGGTGAGCTACTGGTGGTGTGGTTGGTTGCTGGTGGTCTGGTTGCGGTGTGTTTGATTATGGTGTTGATGTGGTTGGTTGGTTGCTCGTATTGTTGTTGCGGTGTTGTTAGAGGTCCAACTGGTGATGTGGTGGTGTTGTGGATGCGGAGGAGGTGGAGGAGGAGAGAGAAGAGATTGAAGAGATTAAGGAGGGAGGGAGGGATAGAGGGTGTTAATGGAATTTCCAGTTGAAAAATATGTCCAGTCAGCAACTTAACCACTGATTTGGACGACCACTTAACGGATAGACCTAATTGTGTGACATTGGATAGTTAATGGAGTAATCGATTGAAATTGAAAGTTAATGGAGTAGACTATCGAGCATATGAAAGTTAATGGAGTGACCAGTAATTAATCCTTTTTTTTTTCTTGACAAATCTGAAAATAATTCTCTTTTGCAGATTAACAGAGATAATAAAAGCATGAGTAATGACGATGAAGTGAGTATCACTTTTAATTGTTTTCCCATTGTACCCCTCAATTTTTGTTTTTCTTAAGGAGTCTGAAACTGGTTCTTTGTTGCAGGATAGCAACGGCAAAAGCTTGAGTAACGGTGATCAGGTTAACATGAGACCCGATGAGCTTGAGCATGAGAGTGATAAACATGTGCCTTGTTCATCTAAATTTTCAATTTCCTTGCATTAGCTTGATTTTGCCTTTGTAGTCATGTGAGTAAATAAGATGAAATGCTTGTGTGTCATGAATTTGCATGGCGGCAACTTGAGTAACCTAGAATGTTTGAATTGCTTGGATAATTTGTGTGAACGGCATGGCCTTAAGTCAACTTTGATTGATTGCTTGGACTTTCATGGATGAACATTTTGCCATATGTACATATGCGTGTTCAATAGAAAAAGAATGTGCATGGATGTTGAAAAAAGCAGGTGCTTGCTTGGTGATAGACTTTTGAATTAAGACATAGCTTTGCATGTTTTGGGCGTTGACCACAATTGCTTGAGTAATTTTATAACGCTTTCATACTATAATGCTTTCATGCTTGTTTTGCCCCTTTGATACTGAGGAATATGAAAAGCATGTCATTTTTCGTAGGTTCACACAATCTGACACTTCTATTTATTTTTGTACAAGGAGCAGGATTAACCTTTGGAGGTTACAAATACAAGAATTATGGAGACGGTAGTGGACGGACTCAATGAGGAGGTCATTGATACAAGAATGATGGAAACGACATCAAATGGATTCAATGAGCAGGAGACCATTGACACAGGGATGATGGAAACAACAACAAATGGATTCAATGAGTAGGAGATCACACATGCATTGACAAGTGTTTCTCCGGCCGGACTTAATGTACCTGAGCAGGCACTAGGTGGCATTACCACAACAATGATCACATCGTCAAGTGAGCATGTTTCGGCCGATGACCAGCTAACAGCTACCAAGGCTCAGTGTCATGACTCGAGTCGGCCTGCAAGAAGACATACAAGTGAATGGGTGGCTCGCATGGATGACTTTGCTACTTGATTTAATTCCAATGTCGAATCTCCCTTGAGTATGGATGATATTTCGTCCCAATTGAGTAGAGATATCGCTGAGTTTCAAGGCATGAGAGTTTCTTCAAAGCTGGTGAGTCCCTTAACCAAATTTTCTGAAAAGTATTACGAGGGAAACCTCCTGAGTTTGGTTAACTAGGAGTACACCTTGAAGAAGAAAAATAATTTGATCGAGGAATTTGGAACGATGCTACTTAGCATGGAAGCTTTTCAGGTGAAGAATGAGGAAACATTCCTTGTTTGGAGAGATGCATGCCGCGATTTTATGGAGGCTGGATTCAATGTTGAAATTTTGTTGGATTTCTTGATGCAAGCAGCTCGACAATATTTTGGCTACATGATAAGGCTTAAAGGTTCAGATGATTGTTGTGCTAGAGTTCGCGCCTTGCAAGGGACAATATTGCAAAAGAAGAAGGAACTTGTATGCCTTGAGGAAGAGTTGGGTAAAGCTCAGAGTGACTAGGGATTTATACTACCTGATGTTCCGGCTTCTGTTACGGAATGTGTGTTGGAGTCTTCTTGGAAAGACGACAGTTGTGCTGCTCATTACTTATATTAGGGCCTGGATTTTGATTATTAATGTGACTTTAGTAGCTTTCATCTGAAGCACCTGAGCTTTATATGTATTTTGTAACAGTTTCAGATTTATGCGAGAGCTTGCATGTTTTGACAAATTTGGTCTTTGAATATTGAAGCATGTATGAGAGTTTGCCTGATGAAAATTGCTTCTCATTCCCTTTTATCGAAAGGTGACAGGTCTATGTAATTGTTGCAGGTGACATTGCTTGGATTTTGCTGCTAGGAAGTACATCGTTTTAAGGTTGTTGCTAAACTCGAACTCTTCTGCTGGGTTATTTTTTTTTTTTTTTTTAGCCCCCTTGCGTATTCTTTGCACAACCTATTCTACTGATTTAAGGAAGGCAATGCTAATTTCTTTTGGAAACACCTCCTCATTCCATATTGCAAATTTTGTTCTACAAATTTAGGTACCATCATTGCGATGTACCATACAAAAGTTTCTGATACTAGTACAAAAGGATGTGTCTTTGCAAGTGATTACAGGGAATAGTGGAGGCGGTTTCTGGATGCAAAACTAAATACGAAAGAAAGGTAGAGGGTGCTCCATGTTGTGATTTCTAGCAGTAGTAAGGCTTGAGCCATTTTCCATTAATGGGTCAGTAGGTTCGCCGCCATTAGCATGAACAAGGCGATGATAACCACTGCTATGTGACTCTTTCACAACAAATAGGCCTTCCCACTGTGGTGCAAACTTAGAAGGACCAGACATCTGTCTTCTTACCTAGTCAGCAGTTCTGAGAACAAGATCTCATTCCTTGAATCTTCTTTCCTTGATTGTTCTGTTGTAAGCCTTGGTCACTATTTGCCGGTACGCTTCTGCTTGTCTCCTTCTCTCATCTGCTGCTTCAAGATCCATCATCCTCCATTTAGCACAAGATTCGGCATCCCATTCTAGATCATTAATAGCTAGCTCTCTTGCTGATGGGATCATGAGCTCCATAGGTAGAACTGCTTCGGATCCATAACCAAGGAACATAGAGAGAATCTAGTGGCACTCCTAGAAGAAGTGCGATAGGCCCATAAAGGGTCAGGTAAATGAGTGCTCCATCCTCCTTTGTATTCATGCACCATTTTGCTCAAAATTCTGACGAGAGTTTTATTTGTAGCTTCAGCTTGGCCATTCCCCTGGGGGTAATATGGCGTTGATCTCTTGTACTTGATTTCATACCCTTTGAGTGTTGCGCTCACTTCTTGGTTGACAAAAGGAGTTCCATTGTCGGTAACAATCTTGTAAGGGATCCGGAATCTGCAAACGATATACTCCCTGATGAAGTTTGAAATTGCTGCTCCTGTTGCCTTGCGAAGCGGAATTGCCTCAACCCATTTAGTGAAAGATTCTGTTGTTGTAAGAATCCATATAGAGCCTCTAGAAGATGGATGAATAATCCCTATCAAGTCCAGCCACCAAGTATGAAATGGTCATGAAGTTTTTATATCTTGTAGCAATGTTGATGGCTTGTGACTTAAGTTTCCATGTGCCTGGCATGTGACTGTGTTGCAAGCATCTTCTCGCATGTTAGGCCAGTAATATCCCAAACTCAACAACTGCCGGTAAAGTTTCTTCCTTCCTTGGTGCTCCCCGCATTCTCCAGCATGCACTTCTTGGAGAACCAACTTGGATTCAAAAACTCCAAGGCATCTCAGTGGCTCACCATTGAACCCTTTTCTGTATAGTATGCTTCCATCCACAAAGTACCTCTTTACTGTTTTCTTGATCTTGTATGCATGCTTGCGATCTTCCGGCAGTGTTTTGCTAATGAGGTACTCCAGGTACGGTGATCTCTAGTCTTTTGTTATTGCCGCCGTAAAGCCTTCATGTTCTGACGACATCAATATAGAGCATTTGTGGCATGAAGATTGCACCTCAGCGGCCTGTTGCTTCATACTTGGCCAATAGTAACCTTTGCATTCCAATCTTCTGTACAAACTGACAACTTGCTTAACTCCACAAATGGCCTCATGTATCTCTTTCAGCCTTCTTTGAGCCTCTCCTTCATCTATGTAGCGAGCTAAGATTCCTCCCGGTAGGCACCTGTATAATTCTCCAAACATCATACTGTAATCTTTTAACATTTTGAGCCGCCCTCCTTTGTGTAACTGAGACATCTCATTTTTGATAGATTCTCTCCAATCATTCTTGCCTGGTGTTGGCGAGCTCGGAAATTGCATGTTCTCCACACAAGGCTTATTTCTTTGCATAACAGTGATGTTGGTTGCTCCTTTGTGAATGAAAGTCTTGAGCCGAGGGTAGCTAGAGCATCTGCATATTTGCTGGTGCTTCCGGGGAATGTGCTCTAGACTTATTTGCTCAAAGCTTGTGACTAGCTTCTCTGCCAAAGTTTTATAAGGCGCCAAAGCTGGTTCTTTCACTGCAAAATCTCCTTTCAATTGACTAATGACCAAGTTTGAATCTCCGATTGCTCTAATTTTCTTCACATTTAACTCTCGTGCAGTTTGAGAGCCCAGCAATAAAAGCTTCATATTCTGTCACATTATTGGTGCATGGAAAATTGAGCTTGAATGAGAAAGGCTTGGCATGCCCTTTAGCATCCACAAGCACAACTCCTGCTCCTCCGCCATTAGATGTGGCTAACCCATTAAAATGGAGTGTCCAAGGCTCCTCTTCTTCAACTACTGCCGAGATCTTAGGTAACTCTCCCAATATTTCTTGTGAAACATCAAAACCTTCTTCTCCTGAGAACAAAGTGATCATATCAATCACAGCTTTCCCCTTAATAGCCTTTGGAGTCATGCATATGATGTCAAATTCTGATAACTAGAGTAGCCACCTCGCTAACCGTCCAGACAATGTTGGTCTCGTCAGCAGATATCTGACCAGGTCAGTTTTCACCATGAGCTGAAGTTTGTGAGATAGAAAATAATACGGTAATCTTTGTGCCACATAAACAAGTGCTAGACAAAGCCTCTCAACCTTAGGATAGCGTGTTTCAGCTCCTCCCAAAAGATTGCTCACATTATAAACGGGAAATTCTTCCCCGACTTCATTTTCCTATGCTAACGGTGCTCCTACAGCTGCATCAGTAGAGGCTAGGTATATTTTTAGCGGCAAGCCAGGAATTGGTGCTCTCATGGTTGGAAGTTTGGTGATAAGCTGCTGTATCTTCGCATAAGCTTCTTTGCACTCGACATTCCATGTGAACCTGGTTCCTTTCTTCAGCAATGGTGCAAATGTCTTGATTACAGCAGCTAAACCAGGTATGAAGCATCTGATATATGATAATCTTCCAAGAACACTATTAAGCTCTTTCTGGTTTGCCGGGGGTGCATGGGAGAGATGCAATAGCTTGAACTTTGCTTGGATCTACATCAATGCCTCTGCTGTGCACTACAAATCTAAGAAACTTTGCCGAGGACACACCGAACCCACACTTCTTAGGGTTCATCTTCAAGTTGTATAATCTGCACTTGGAACACCCTCTTTACAGTGCTCCAATGCTCCTTTCTAGTCTTGGACTTCACCACCAAGTCGTCGACATAGTCTTCTACTTCTTTTCCCATCATGTCATGAAACACTGTCGTCATTGCCCTCTGGTAAGTAGCACTAGCGTTTTTCAAGTCAAATGGTATGACTGTGTAGTAGAAATTTCCATATGGTGTGCGAAAAGCTGTCTTTTCAGCATCCCTTGTGGCCATTTTTATTTGATTGTAGCCGCTGAAACCATCCACGAATGATAGTCAACCATGGCCTGAGGTTGAGTCTATGAGCACATCCATATTTGGCAGTGGAAATTCGTCTTTAGGGTAGGCTTTATTTAAGTCCCTAAAGTCAACACAAACCCGAATCTGGCCTTTTTTTTTCCTCTTTTTTTTTTTTTTTTTTCATAAGAACAATATTTGCTAGTCAAGTGGGATGCTTTATTGGCTTGATGAAACCGGAGGCCAAGAGTTTCTCAATTTCTTGCTTGATCTACTACTCATCGTCAGGTAATTCCTCTTTGATTGAACCACTAGCCTGGCTCCCAATTGCACATTTAATGTATGACACACAAGGTTCAGATCTAATCCCGGCATCTCCTCGTAGCTCTATGCAAAAACATCTTTGTATTCCTTCAATAAAGAAACGAGGCAGCTTCTTTCTTCAGGTGTCAAACGGGTGGAGATTGAGACATTCTTTTGCATAGCAGGATCATCACTCAGATTAACTTCTTCCATTTCTTTTGTAACAACGACACTTCCATCTTGCATACATTTTGGTGCTAGCATTGCTTTTTGGAGGGGAAAATTCTCAGATGCCATGGAAGTCCCTTTTATTTCTTCATCTTGGACTTGACTACATTCCATGGCACCTGCCGTAATGATCTCAATTTTAATTAGGTTTATTTATCGAATTGTTTTTGTGTGTTTTCTTCTCTGACTAGGATTTTGATGTTGATTATATTTTGGACTATCAATTATATTTTCAAATTAAATTTTCTTTTATATCTGTAGTTGTTATTTAATTAATTTTGGGTGAAAATATCTGTTTTGGTGTAGAAATCTCTAGACACCTTCTAGAACAACACGTGTCATTCTCTCTTTTGTTTCCCTGTGCCTCTCTTTTCTAGAACAAGGCCTTCTTCTTCTTCTTCTTCGCTGAACCAAAAACGTCATCCTTGCTCTCTCACTGTATTGATCTCCTCTCCCAGTCGTACACATGCTTCTTCCCCTTTCCTCTAGACACTTCAGTTTTGCCTTTGCTAAGGATCATTGTCTTCTTCTCTTAACCAACCACACCCAAATCGTTGGCTCACAAGAAAGAGGGGAAGAATCGCCATGATCGAATTCTATGGTCAAGAATATGAAATTATCTCTTCAATTTACTGCTAGCTTTTGTAAGATTCAATATTATCTTGTCTTGTCTATTCCTCAATAAATTGAAGTATGATTGTATCATGAATTTCAAATTAAGGAACTTGAATTGCTTGGGTACAAGCTGGGTGTTTGCTTTCGAAATTGGATTGCTATCATCTATGAGAGGCTTGTGTGCTTGGAGATTTTGGCTGCTAGTTGTTTGATTTGAGGTAGGGAAAACATAATTTTCTTTATAGCTTTGATTCTAATCTGGTGGCTATGTTTGGGTGTGATTGCTTGGTTTCCTCTATAATTTCATTGATCCGTTGAGATTTCAATTTATCAAGTTTGAGCTTTGATCAGAATCCTTGTCGATAAGCATGCTTCCCTTTGAGTGAATTGAAGTTCATAGAATAGTATTGATTCATGAAATTGATATCCTACTGAGTTCCAATGATATGATGTGATGCCCCTTTGGTTCTAAATTCCTTTCAGTGGTATTGTTATGCATTCGTAGTTGTCAACTTGATCATAGTAACAAGTCTCCTTGGATGTCTTATTCATGGTATAAACTAGTCTTTGAGTACCTTACTGAAATCATTGTAGTGAGCGCAGCAAACCTTGTCCTTTCAGTCTGTTTAAATCCCTTCTTCTCAAGTTAAGTTGCAGTCATGATTCTTTAGAAGTTGGTACATTAACGACAGTGTTTTACTCAAAGTCTGATCTATGTTTACCTTGTTATGTAGTAGGACTTTGTAATTTCTGAGGAAGCTTTATGTGGCTGTATTTGAATCTATTCCTTATCAGATTCTTTGATGTTCATTCGTGTTCCTAAATCCTAACCCACCAGTATATATATAACATTGATGCTAATTATTGCCACAATCTAGTTTCATTGTTATTATCTTGTTCCCTTCTAGCAAAGCTTGTGCAGCGTGTTAAGTTCCTGCTTCTTATTCTCTGCCCATCATACTATGATTCTTTTATAGTCTTATATCAGAAAAGAATCCCTGAGAACAAATGTTTATGAAAGATGTCTCTATTAAATTTGAATAACATTCCCTCTTGTAGAGTCTTTTCCTTGCTGAAAATCTATTTTAAGTCTAAATGAATAGCTATATCCAATCTCTTCCTTCTCTTGCAAAACTTGATCGCATCAAATAGCACTTAATTCCAGTTTTTATATCGATTTCAGTTTCCCAAAATTTGTACTCAAGCTACGTTATTTGTGAAACTACCTACCATATTCTATTGATGTATACCTCTGGTTGTTCTCATATCAAGTTTCCTGTTGTAAACTGGTTGTACTATCTTACTATCAGTTTGGTGGTTCTTAACTTCTCATGCTTCCATGCTCCTCATCAAAAGTTTGTTAATTTCAAAACTAGTCCAATATTGTATTGAAATCCCAATCATGGGTATTTCACTGATGTGGTTTACAAAGGTTTTGAGTTGTTAAAGCTTTACTTCTTCAGCAAGTTGCTCAATTTAAAGAATCATTTCTTGACAAACTTTACATACTATTAAAGGGCATTTTAGTTCCTTTGGAAATCCTTGAATGATTGATATCGTTTGGGAAAAAACCAAGTGTTTAATGAAAAGACCATATTTGAGTTGATTTGTTTTTATGGTTAGGCCCGGTTTAAAGTTAAGTAGGGATTGTGCCTCCCTAGAGTGAATAGACCCAAAACCTGATCAGGATACCGCATGTGCGGGGTTTGCTCGGTGGTATAGCTGGGTGGTGGGCTCTAACCGGTTTTCAAGGATTTCGCTGAAGTTTGATTTATGGAAAAGAGTTTTACACACTGTTTTGGGAAGGAAAGGAAAGATTTCTGATTTGAAAAAAAAAAAGTAAATCAAAGAGATTGCTCTGGTTTTGTTGTTACTACTTCCAGATTTCTAAGACGACTTTATCATCCCTTTATGTTGAGTATCTATCGAGAAAATCTTGAATTTCAGTCATCTCTTCCTTTCCTGTGTATCAGTTTATTCATTTTATCTGAAATAACTGGTTCTATGTCGTAACCTATTCCTTGATCCTTTATTTGTTCAGTTATCTATTGATTTGGATTTGGAATTGATTGGCCTATTTGCAGTAAAGTAATTTTAAATTGTTATTATCTATCCCTAATTCCTTCCTGTTCAGGTGTCTGCTCATTTAATCTGAGTTGTTTGGTCAGTTGCAGCCTAATAATTCTATGTTATCATCTGTGCTTGATTCAGTTAATGGTTGGCATTTGTTCCTTAAGCTTAATTCCAAATTTGTTTGCAGCCATATTCTTATTCTCATTTAAAAGTACATTTGAAGCATCTCTACCATCCTTCACATTTCAGATGTAGTTGCTGGTTTAGAATCTTAGTTATAACGATTATTTTGTCATACCTACTGAGCTTGTGAAGCTCATTCCCTATATTCTTGTTGTTGTTTTCAGGTAGTCCATAAGTGGACAAGTTAATGATATTCTAGAGCTCTTGAGCTGAAGTTTACTTGGGTGTTTATATGTTGTGGTGTTGCTGTGATGGTGTTGATGTGTGTATTATGGTAATGTTGGAATTTTTATTAGGTTTTAAGGGAATAACCTGGTATGGTTATGATACCATATTTGATGGAAGATTTTGAAATTTAAGTATTTTACCAAGCAATATGTAAAGTTGTATTCAGCCTTCTTGATAGCAGATTTTACTGTTCATGTGTATATTTGAAAGAGATTGAACTTGAAATTGAGTTGTCTTTAAAATTCTGGTCATTACCTTTTGTTTATAACTCAGATTTACAAATTGTTGGAAGAAATGTGTATTTGGCATTTCATGATATGTTTATTTCTCATGTTCCTGCTCAATTTAGTTAATAGAATGATTCTTCATTCTTAGATTCTTTAATTAGTTGGTTTTAACAAAATGGTTATCCCTTCAAAGTTTTAGTTACTATTTTCCCGGTTCTTTATAGAAGTTCTCCTTCCAAAAGTATATTTAAAAGAGAAAAAAATTTATCCCCCCAATCTTTCTTTCGATTTAAATCCATCACTTTAGTCATACTCTAATGTCAAGCCACGACACCTACTGTTTTGGGGCCCTTTTCGAAAGAAGGATTGAGCCCCGCAATCCGTCATAAGCGGTACACAGTGCGGCCATCTATCAGCACCACCCTAGAGCATTGAGGCTGTTGTGTGTGGGAGCAAGCACTTTCTGACCTCACCAACTCAGCGAGTTCATTATTGTTGAGATCCTGAATGTCAAGCCACGACAGTAAAGGCATGCCTTTTGCTTTGGAGGGTTCAGCTCCTTCTCCATCAGTGACACATTGTAAAACTGTGCCTCAGTGTAATGAATTTCGCTCTAGTGAAATGGAATCTGATTTCCTGGCAACCTAACAGGCTTGAGTCCAATTCTCCCTTTGACACACTGATGATAAGTTGAGGGCACAAGCTTATGCTTATCTAGCCATGGGCGTCCTAGCAGAGCATGGTAGCTTGTATCAACGTCAACAACATAGAATTTGGTGAGAGATTGAATTGGCCCCACCTTGAGGTTCAGTAATATGTAACCGATAGCTTCCTTGCTTCCGTTTGCAAATCTAGAAATTGATCGACATGCTTGTCTTCACAATCTTGGCTGAGGAGATCCCGGCAGCAGTTAACACTTGGTGAGATATGATATTCAAGGATTATCCTGTGTCAACTAGTGCCCGCCTTACAAGTACATCATTGATTTGAGCTTCTAAGTATAGTGGCTTCCGATGATCAGGATAATCTACCTCCATGTCTTTGTCAATGAATACAATAGCATTGTCACCTTCAATCAAATTTCTGCCCCTTTGTGTTTCAGTTCTAGCAGCAAAACATTAGGGACCAAATGTCTCAGATACATCCATCAGGGCCTTTGTAGCAGCATACCTCGCTTCAGGTCCATATTCTAGCTGATCAAAGAGGGACTTGAACTTAGGATTTTAGGACTTCCACGACAGAAGGCATGTTGCTCCGCATGAAATTGGCCTCCACAATGTCATCGTCTACTTCAGTGACTTGATAAGCCTGGTAACAATGATCATTGTTGCTGAAGCGTGCTCGCTTTTGGTCTTCCACGGCTGAATTGTTATTCCAATCATGTTCGGTGAAGAAAGGGTTGGCGTAACCTTGACCCCTGCAATATTGATACCAAGCAGCTTGATCGATGGGACTTTGATACACACTCAGTGCTAAAGCTCCATACATATTCTCTTCACCTTGGGTTGTTTTATCAACACTAGTGATGATAGTACAACACCCTTTCCATGCCGTTTCGGCAATGGGTCATCATCTATGGCTTGCTTCTTTGATGGAAGCTCAAGCGTACCCTCGTCGATTTTTGCATGGAGGATCTTTCTCAAGGTTTGACAGGCAAGAGTAGTAGGATGTCCCACTATTTGGTGAAAACGGCAGTACCTTGGGTTCTTCTTATCTTCCCTGCTTGGAGGCTTTTCTCGCTGCACAGGCTGGATCACCCCGTCAACAAACAAAGTATCAAGGATAGCATGAAGTTCTTCATCCGAACAAGGTATTGCCGGCACAGTTCCAGATCTTTCCTTCCTTTTCAAATGTCTTTCATCTGCCATAAGAGCATGGTGTGTCTCCCTCTGAGAGGTGTATTTTTTATCTGACTTCCAACTCCTCTGACTTGTTGTGGTTTTTGTTGACATGCTTGTCCTTCTCATAGCTTCAATGAGTCTAAAGAACTGAGTGATGTGAACGTTCTCCAAATAGACCCGATATTCTGGTAAAATATTGCCAATGCAGATCTCCACCAGTGACTCCTCGTCCTTCTCATCATAGTAGTCCAATGCTAAATCACGAAAATGGCGCACAAACTCCACCAAGTTTTCTCCTGCTCGTTGCCTGGTGTTATTCAGCTGAGAAACAGTCACCCTTTCTTCATATTGGATATACTTCCTACAGAACTTGCCTGCCATTTCATCCCAAGTGCGGACGGAACCAGGAGTGTACCAAGTGTATGCACGATCTGTAAGGGTTTTAGAGAATTCCCTTAGCCTAAGATTGTGGTTGCTAGCATGAGGACCAAGAGCGTCGATAAATCAACTTATATGCTCTTTTGGACTACCCTTTCTTCCATCAAACAAAGTGAATGTGGGTGTCTCATAATTTTTTGGATATGCCAAATGTATTATGCTTGATGGATAAGGAGGCTGAGGAGCATACTTCCAATCTTCAGAGCTACGACGCAGCTCTTTTTCCAGCATGGTGACAACATCTTCTTGTGTGACAAAGGAGGGAGCCCTCTGATTAGGTTCTTTGGCTGCGGCTGACTCCTTAACAGCGGTAAACTCTTCATGAGAGACTTTCTCTCGCTGTTCTTCATTATTTGGTTGCTCTGACGGCTTTGTTGCTTGAATTGTGCTCACCAACTGCTTTATGGTGTCAACCATTTCTCTCTGAGTTCTCCCAAAGGAGTTGAGGATATTCGCTAAATTTGACTCAGTGATTCCTTCCTCCTCCTCTAGCCTTTCTTGTTGTTGTGATTACTCAACATGCCTGGAATTGCTCCAGTTGTTCTTGAGAAGGCATGTTGCTGTTATTCTTCTTCTTTTGTTGTGGAGCCATTAAGTGAATCACAGCCTGGTCCCTAGTGGAGTTGCTAAAAATGTGAGGGTGTTTTTGTGCTTGTAGGGTTTAGAACAGCAAACCCTCAATGCTTAAGTGAAACCAGGCCCAAAGTTGATCGAGGATGGGATCCAAGAATGACTCTGTTGTGATGTGCTTGATAATAACAGCAGTAGTTTGCTTCTCAGTGCTAGACTGTAACAACAGCAGTAACAGCAGTTACAGAAGCAATTCTACTATAACGGTAGCGATTCTGAAAAACAATGAGACTTACAGATGGATATGGTGGGGGAGCTGGGAGCTTGAGTTTGTCGCTTTACAAGGAAGTCTCTTTGACTATATTGGGCTTGGATGGAGGCCCAATAAGGCTATGAGCATATGTCAACTTAGAGAAATGGGCTCGTGGAATTTTGGTTATCAACAACACCAACACTAAACAACACCCCTAAACCCTCGCTCAGAGATGAGGGACAACTAAAAAAACAAAACAAACATAAACCTAAAACCTAGGCCTAAGAGGGCCCAAACCCAAACCATACCCGGTGAACCTCCCAAAAGCAGAGACACGCCCCCACGACTTGGACGCTAGCCGCCACCCGAAAGGCATCACAGCCGAGACCCACTATGGCTAGGGATAGCAATGGGTAGGGTAGGGTACGGGGATCAAAATACCGTACCCATACCTTTTTACATTTTTCATCCCCGTACCCGTCCCCGTACCCGTAATTAGATAATGGAGATTCCCCGTACCCGTACCCTTTGGGGATTACGTTTCCATACCCGTACCCGTACCCGTTAACAATTATGTATTAAATTAAATTTTTTTTTTTAAATACGAAATACAATTATATAAAAGTATGAAATTAAAATCAAATACCAAAATAAATAAGTTTCATACTTCAATCCAATAAAAATAAATACAAGTCTTGGTTAAAACATAACAATACCGGTAAATTTCATTAAGAGAATAAAAAATATATAATAAAAAGGAAGGTCCATTAAATGTTTATTAAGAGAATTACAAATTTTTTTTACTTAAATATTTATTTATAAATTATATATAAATATATATAATAATAAATTATATAATTATATATAATAATATTTT
>NC_020494.1:12637588-12641243 GCF_000184155.1 Fragaria vesca subsp. vesca | reverse complement strand
CAGAATGACCTCCGTCTGATTGATTGCGTCATAACTCCCTCTAGAAACAGATATTGAGGTGATTCCAATTGATTTGGAAACTAGACTCCCGTAGCTTTCTATCCATATCTGGCACGTTTTTCTTGATTTCATTGTGAGCTGTCCTGGAGAGTCCGTTGAAGTTGACAGACGTGCGCAGGAATTCTCCCGATTTAATCCGGATTTTCAAGGGCTTGGATATTCTTGAAATTCTGCCGAATTTAGATCTTCTTCTCCATATTGGACTTGGTTTGGACCTCTCCTTCATGGACTAGGCTTCGAGGAAAGATGGAATCTTGATCAAGACAGGAATCCTGAGTAAACAAGGGTTCCAACACTTAGCACAATTTCAACACCAAATTCTTCAATTCCGAAATTACTATGTATTTTAACATTAAAAACTACATATTTCTAAATTAAGCAATTATTCTATACTAAACACAAATATAAAGCTAAAACAACTAAATAGGAGTTAACAAAGGGTAAATAAAGGGTATAAACATATTAAGAACGTCACACTTTGTGCTCCTATCAGTGGTCCCCGCACGACTTACTCTGGGTTTCAGGGTGAAATTCGGGGTGGGTCGTGTCACGTATTCTCCCCATCATTTCAGCCAGTCGATCCACCCCACCTCACCATGAACAGGCCTCGAACACACCTCTATCTCATGGATGGCGACAAAGCTTCCTGTTGGAGCAAACATGAATTGCAACACAGCCCACCACCTTCTCAGTCTACCCCATGATGACCTCTTCTCCTTCGATCCACGGGCACTGTAACGCTTGTTCGCGCGGCAGCAGCCCAAGCCACACCTACGAGGCCATAGGCCAGCACCGGCATAGAGGTGTCGCTAGACAACCAACAAATCTAGAACCCTAAAAATTTCCCCTTCCTGTATTTGTAGAGCTCTTAGACCTTATACCCTTTTCCTGAAATGAGTTTGTGTCACACCCCAATTTTCGAAGGATAAATTTTAAAAATTTGGGCATAATATAGCTCACAATAATATAATTCCCAAGACCTGTTCAACAAACTTAAAGAAGACTAAACTCAATTGCAGAAATGTAATGTCAACACAACTCAACATCGAGTTAAATATTACATTTCTTTGTTTACATAAACTTGAATGTCAAGAAATAAAAATACTCAAATGAGTTTATTGTTGTCTAGAAATATAATAATATCAAGTGTACAATAACTAAAAACCCTACCACTATGCCTCTGCCTCAACCCTGCTGATCATCACCTGCAGATCTAACCCCTACACTATGAATTGGTGCACAGGGTTGTAAACAACAAACCCTGTAAGCTAAAAAGCCTGTATGAGTAACTCCCAAAAATAACCCAACCCAACATCACATAAGATAAAACCGGTAATTCCTGCTTTAGAACTTAGTTCAGGAATCGCCTCAAAACAATAAAATTCAAAAGAGAGTAAATAAGAAAACACAACAATTCACCATAGAGTAGAATCATCATAACCGTAACCAATCACCCGATAAAGGCTTAGAACCTAGTTTGACTAGCTAAACAACTTATCACAATATAATAATATAATAGGAAAACTTGTTTTATCTTACCTATGAGCCGTTGGCGATCAAGCTCATATATTTAAAAACAAACAATAGCATATTCTTTAATTCAACATCATCAACAACATAAAGAGCATATCATAAAAGTTATATCATTCCATATAGATATATTTATATGAACAAACATAGTTATTCCCACAAGAATAATCTATCAAGAACCAATAATATTATGATCACATGAACATTTAAAAATAATCATATAAAAGGAAAACTTGTTTTATCTTACCTATGAGCCGTTGACGATTAAACTCATTTATATTTAAAAACAAAATCATTTTCCTTCAAGGACAACTTCACAATTAGCAATACAAAAAAACTATAAATTAAACTTGGTTCCTTTATGAACCCATGTGAGGTTTACTCACCTACGAATCCCGCTGCGTCTTTACAAAAACACACAGGCCAAGCTCAACACCAATTCCACAAGTTACCTAATTAACACAATTATTAACCTTAGTAACCAAACAAACTAAAGAGTAACATTTGTTCTCTTAACCCAAAACTTAATTCGAATGTTTGCCCAAATGAGGGCAACTTTCCTTTGAGACTTCCTGCAACTGCCGATTAAGGCTCCTACGTTCAAATTCACAACTCAACAACCTCACACCTCAACGAAATAGCTCCAATAATAAGCATTACATGATCTCAACCTAGTCTTATAATATATCAACATGCTCAAAACAACATGAACTAGCTAACCTTTGCAATTGAACCTACACACCCTACTAGACACGCTGCCATGTGCCACCACAAGAGGCGGCGAGTGGGCCCCATACGCCACCTCAAAACTTCAGAATCTAAACAAACTCCCAACATCAAACTTGTAGATTGAAGAGAGGGAAGCATCTTTTATACCTAAGGAAACCGCCAGTTCAGTCGGAGCACGCCGGAAAACTTGCCGGAACTTTGGAATCCACCACAGCAACTCTACACCATGAGTCGAGCTTCAAGACCACTAGAAGTCAAACCAGGGCGCCAAGGAGCTTCTATTCCGACCGGTTTCAACACTCGTCGCCGCTGCCGGAGGTGGAAATTTCGATTGGGTTGCAAATTGGGTCGCCACCCTCACTGTGGCGCTCGATTAACACCGATCCGCTCAAGTCATCCTCACTCACCAACACAGGGAGGATTGCGTCGAGGAAAGGAAGAGTTTTCGATCGGTGCCGCCGTCTGAGTCCACCGGAGTCAGCCGAAAATGCCGGGTCGGGTTGACCAGGTCCGGGTCGGGTTGACTGGAGAACTCTGATACTGAAGGTATCACGAGAGAGAAGAAAGAGAGAGAGAGAGAGGAATGGGTTCCCAAAAAAAAAAATGAAATGGAAACCCTAAACTTTTCTTATTTAACCCAAAATTCTCGTAAAACTACGAACTTTCGCTGACCATAACTTTCTTATACGAAGTCCATTTTACATGTGCCACATGTCTACGAACTCGTATCGTCATGCTCTATAACTTCCGTGAAGGAAGTTTATCGAGAAACCCAACAAATTAAAAAGTCAACTCTTAACCCTTCAAAACAATAAAACCGTTTCGGGAAATTTATACATCCGAACACTTCCACTCTTCCTTCGAACCTCAAAACACACTAACTTCTAATTTGAAAATTCCCAAGTAATATTAGAAACTAATATTGAATTTCCGGGGTATTACAGTTTGACTTTCAAATACTGTACCTTTGTACTTCCCTTGCTTCGCTTGTTGGAATCACCATTCCAAAAATTTGCTTATTTATACAATATGAATATGGTGCGTGTTCTAGGATATTCTCTATGTGTGTCTTGGCCTTATGCCAATAGGATATGTAGTTAGACTAGATCTATGTATTCATATCCTTACCATATTGGTATTGTGTAATTCCCTATATAAAGGGCTCCTATCAATGAATAAGATGATGATTCTCTTGCTATCTCTTTGTCTCTACCATTAATCCTTCATCACGTTATCATGCACTTTGTTCTAACCCTAGAGCCAATAGCCCACCATTTTTTTTCAAACCCTAAAACCAAACCCTAAATACGGGCAGCCTTGTTTTCCTGATTTCCGA
>NC_020494.1:12606478-12626942 GCF_000184155.1 Fragaria vesca subsp. vesca | reverse complement strand
AGCATTGACATGCTAAGTTTTTGAAACTTCCGTGATTAGTAAGAATCAGGAAGAGCCCTATGATTGATGTAAAGATCAAGGGGAGGTGCGAACTTCAGGAGGAGTCTAGCACATACATACATGTCACTATCAAATGTGAAGGGTGCGTTGTACTCTTTTTCTCCTACGATCAAGGTTCAGTTTTTCTCCCACAGGGTTTTTGTGACTTGACGAGGTTTTTGACGAGGCAACAGATCAGCACCATCGGCATATCAGCGCGCGGCACAAGGGGGAGTGTTCTAGGATATTCTCTATGTGTGCCTTGGCCTTATGCCAATAGGATATGTAGTTAGACTAGATCTATGTATTCATATCCTTACCATATTGGTATTGTGTAATTCCCTATATAAAGGGCTCCTATCAATGAATAAGATGATGATTCTCTTGCTATCTCTTTGTCTCTACCATTAATCCTTCATCAGTGCGTTATTTTTAGTGTTACCATCTTCTTTTTTTACCTTCCAAACATTTAAATTATAAAAATACTATATTACCCAAGTGTAATCAAAATGACTAATAAGTACACATTAATTTTGTAAAGAGTGTTGCTATTGGGACCTCTAAATTTGTAACTATAAGGAAGACTAACAGCATAACCATTAAATTCATTGGATAACGTTAATCCTCACAGTCTCACACTTCTTCACTTCTTCACCCATATCAAAATGACTAAACAGAAAGGACTTGGTGATGTGATGAAGGCGTGGTGGCGACGGTTAAAGTTTGGTGTCTTGACTAGGGTTGAGTCTGAGCTTTGTGACCTTTATTTATTTTAGTTTTTTTATATTTCTAATAATGCTCCACCTTTTTGGGTGGGTGTAATGGGTCTTGGCCTAGCTTGTTTACCTTGTCCTATTAGGGGGTCACACTATTTAACCTAATTTGTGGCTGTTTAAATTGTGTAGCTTCCTATAATTCAAGGCGAAGTAATTATAGGCTAGGGTTTTTTTTAAGAGTCATTTTCATATCTGCAGTTGGAATACTGTCTAAGCATTGAATTGTAATAGGTGATTTCTTGATCCCTTAGACCTTAGACTGACCGAGCGTGGTCGTGTAACATTTTCTATCAATTGAATATATCATTTACCCTAAAAAAATGTACCAATAAGGTCAATATGGATATTATACGCCATAAATCTTATCTGATGTGTTCGAGCCCATTTATGATTTTTTTTAATGAAGCCCATTTATGATTAAAAAGAGAGAAAAACAAAATCTTTTCTTTGAAATAATAGGTTATTTCTTAAATATTGGCATATCTAAAATATTGCATGTAACATTTCCTAAGTCATGCATTTTAAGTTATTGGTCATCTATATATGCAATTTAAATCTTTCTTTATCTTACACACTTACCCAAATTAAACTTCTACTTTACATTTTTGCAGTCAAAGGCAAAACCATCAATTCTTTGAGATAATGGAGGAAATTAATTCGAACTCAAAACACAAAACAAACCATTTGCAACTCAGCATCAGAATCTTGAACCCTATGCATTTAGAGCTCTGTAATGCGGTCTAAGATATTTTAAGGGCTTTAGAATAGTCATTGAACTGGTTGAGACATGAAACCCTTGAAAATTATCATTTGAATTTTAGGAATATGACTCCAATTTTTTCTTCATTGCTAGATCTTCCGTAGACAAATCCATGTTTGGATCTAGTGATTCCATGATTTTTAATTTTTTTTTTAGAAGTCTAGTGATTCCATGATGTTCAAGCTTGTAGTGCACTATTTGATGCATACGTAAATCATAGTGTGCTTTATTAGAAGGGCTGGTACTCTATCTATATCTATAGCGAACATCTAATCCAATTTGGTCAAATAATATCTAATCTAATATGAAAAGAAAAAGCAATCTAAGTGTCCTAATTATAGCAGAAAATTGAAGTCAAATCCCAAGTAGATGTGGAATACTTGACCAAAGAGCGAAGGAGTAGAAAGGGATCCAATTATCCTTCCAGAGATGCACTGGAGAACCATCTCCAATCTGCCAGAATGAACCTCGAATACGACGACCATCCAAGAAATTAGACCATAACCAATAAGGATAACCACCCAGAGTTGCCAAATGATCGATCTTTCCACCTTCAACCATTTTCTTTGGATTATTTCCTTTTCTCCTGTCAGTTTTACAACTCCTTTCTTGAGAACACAGTACTTGCTCACTAGTGCTGTACTGGCCACTTCTATTTTCGAGATACTAGTGATTAATTTTCTAAAATTTTGTATATTACCATTATTTTTCCGGTGACAGTGAATCTGACAGCTGCTCTCAGTAGAATGGGAGTTAACAGTCGTGCTCTTGGCGATGTAATGAACAGAGTTCGGAATAAGCATTATCAGATGAAAATGTTACCAGATGCATAAAAAATTTTCGGCAGTGATTCTGTTTTTGTTCTAGCATGATACTGATATGTTTGGACTAATTGGCGATGTATGTATCAGTTGGGCATGCACCTCAACGTTTGGAGCTGTACATGACTCCATGCGAAGCTGGGATTAACCATCCAAATCAATATTTCTCTGACAGTCGAATAATTATGAAGTCAAAGGTACATTAATGTTTTATAGATACCGAAAATAATCTATTTGGATCATAAATGCAAAAAAAATTGTTCTATAGTAGTTTGGCTCCAAAGAGTAGATGTTTTAGAAGCTACCATATTTGTGTTTTGGTTACAATTTTTTTTTCCTTTTCTTCCGAGTTTTGAGCAATGTTTGTTTACATTTTCATAATGTAATTTAAGCACCTACTGTACAGTGAAACCTGAAGAGACTTTTCAAAGTCTTGCAACTGTGAGATAAAACCAACATTTGGAGCCGCCTGTGGTCTTTTGCTCCTCACTTGTTCAAGAGCATGAGAAAGGCTAATGCCATGCTTTTTCATCAGATAGGACAAAACAATAGTGACACTGCGCAAATCAGAAAAACACTAATAAGCCAAGTTCTTTATGCTCCAAGGATACAAATTTATGATAATTCTAGGTACTAATATATATAAACAAGAAAAATGATGACTAATATCTGTATTCGCTAAACACTGCAAATCTCTATGGAAACACAATTATTTATTTATTTTTATTTGGGGAGGGGGGAGGGGAGGGGGGAAGGGGTATTGAAAACCCAGCAAAGGAACAAACTAGAACAGAACGGATAAGCCACCAACAGACCCAGGAGAAAGACGAAACGAATCCGCAAGTTGGGTGAGGGGCATCATCATACTGTAAAACATGAAGCAAAGAGGAAGGCGAGTTGACAATGAAGTTCAAGGGGCACGTTGGAGACGCAACAAGAAAACAAGAAGCAGATACTAACAAAGAAAGTGTTTTACTCAAGCAAGTGACAATTAGTCACTCAAAAAAAAAAAAAAAAAACCAAGTGACTGTTAGTGGATCAGCCTTTTTTAGGGAGATGGTCAGTTGAGATAGTACGACCAGCAGTGCTTAGTGTAGACGCTCCTCTAACTTATATTTTTATTTTTATTCCATGATTCTTGTACAAGATAAAATCACTCAATTCTTCACCTGTTGGTTTAACCAGTAACTGAAGTAGAACAAATTTCTGTTCAAGTTTTAAAAAACACAAATAAGCACTTTGATCTGGTCCAAAAAGTATGAACTGCAACTTGGAAAAGTCAGACTTTGTCTATTGCAGGAAAGGCAATGTTATTGCAAGCTGTTACTGCTATCTCTCAACATAGCAGGCAGATTATGGAATTTCTATGTCAATTTGCATTCAATTGGATAGGAATGATAATAAGCTTTTGGGTTTGGGGTTACACTTCTTAACAAAACCAATAATGGTTTTGGGTATAGACTAGGGCCACTACAAGGTAAAGATTGCATTTACACTGCTTGCCCTCTACTTAATGAAGTGTACAGCATGGTGTCCATATTATTCCTATCTTAATTCAAAATCACAGATTGGCAGAGGGGATTTTGTTTGATTGTGGCACGATAATTGACTTGGACACTTGGTTATAGCTTCATTCTTACTTTAATTAACTGCACTAAGATCAACTTCATTGCTTGGTCAGGGTACTTCATAGTACTGGGATTATGACTACTTGCTTCCTGATCCATTAATGCAACAGATATACGTGCTCATGCTTGCTTTACTAGTAGCAGAGCTAATACGTATTCCTAGTGGTAACTTCTCTGCAGAGTCTGATTATCTATCATTGTTCCACACTACTGATACTGGAAATGGGATTCCATTGGACAACTTCATCTTAGTCCTAAGGCGTTAATATTCTTGTGGGGCTGTTTTCAGGCTAATATCTTAATTCAGGCTCATAGATGCAGTAAAAAGATGCAAAGTAATCCAAAAAACACCGTGGGTTATATTCAGAATGGATTGAAACAAGTTGTCCTGAATCCACTAAACCTATGAGTCAATTCTCCATCCAATTGGCATGTTCCTCGACTCATTTTGAAGGTTGTATAAAGCAATACTCTCATCGAGGTTCAACCAAAGTTTGCTAAACCAAACTAAAAGTAACCTTATCCTCCAATCAACCTAGGTTAGTTTCATAGTTACGCATTTATTTTTGGAATTCATTAGAGTCATGGATGGTTAAACTAGAGTATTATATACAAAAACTTCGATAAGAAACAGATAAGTAGAATTACGTCACTTTCTATGCAACTAATTGACAGTGCTTGACATAACCGTGATATATCTCCACTATGAGTAAGAAGAAATCTGCAAACAATAATACAATAAGGGAGAGAAAAGTCACCTTCTTGATCTTCCCACAAAGCAATGAACCAACACACCGCCGCCAGATCCTTCGCTTCTTCAATATAGTTGAAACATTCATCAAAATGCTGTCGTAGGTTTGTGCATTCTGTGTCCGTAACTACCTCAATTTCAAAGAGCACCAAAAGATATATAAAAAATCAGTTCCATAACCTTGGATTGAAACAATTATTAAGATCAATCATATCTTATGTATGATTGTATGAATAGGTCAAAAGGTCAATGCCATGGACTACAAACTAAAGGCAGGTTGGTGAAACAGAACTTAATAAAGTGGGATGGAGGGTACTTCAAAATCAGTGTCAATGCAAAATAATAGAAGAGCAAACAGTCCCAGCTTTACTAAAGAATTGTTATATCATACAAGAAAACTGAGTGCATGAATCAAGAAGCTTGGAGACAATAAATTTAAGTAAATCATATGAAATACTAGATTCCAGATTAGAAAACTTTTTTTTTTTTTGGGAATGATTAGAAAACCTTAAACATATATAAACCTGAAAACCTTGTTCGCCATATCAAGGAAGCAGATTCTTACCATTCAATACCTTATACACAAAATCATTTGGATATTTAGGCGGCAAAGAATTAGCTACTGTCAAAATATGTGTCACGTTTAACTTTTTGAGTTCCTCGTTGTTTGCAGCTCCTATAGAACCCAAGAAGAGACCCTGGATAATGAAAAGAATGAAAACAAAGTATCAGCTGCAGCAAAAGAGAATGCATAGAGAATGGCGTAAATTGATTGTGAAATTAAAATTTAATAACCTCTTCAATCTGGCATGGCACATTGTCCCATGTAGAGTATCTGTCATTCAGAGATTGCAATACTTCTGGAGCTTGGTTCCTAAGGGAATCATCTGCCTGATTCATTGCTAACTCCAGAAACTTTCCACGCCCGTAAACTTATTCCCTTCAAGTAAAGAAACCAAATGACAAGGCAGCCTTTTCAACTTTGGACATATTATAAGCTCAAGTTTCACAATCTAATAGAGTGAGTCAAATTCACACAAAAAGGTATCCGAGGAAATAACTACTTATCAACAGGAACAAAGCAGGAAAACCGAAGATACAAAAAAATTACAAAAAGTTTCTAGTGGCTAGTTATACTAGAGTAAGTTCAATTGTATGTTGAACTTCACCATATGAATAAGAAAATTCTACCAGCTAATTATACTAGAGTAAGTTCAACTGTATGTTGAACTTAACCATATGATGAACAAGAAAAAATTGCTGAGGACATGCACCTGTATGATGACTATCAAGTACAACTATCTATGGTTTGTATAAGATTCTGGGTTTCTTAAGGTTTCTTAACTAATCGAGTACACAAAATGCTTAATCTACTAAACAATTCCCATAAATGAAGTTTTCTCTCATCAACGAGTTGGTGTTAGGCTTTGGAAGAGATTTGCATTCCCCATAGTAGTCAGATATCCAGGAGTTCCCATTTTCACTTCCACCAACTGTATTCCATTTCAGATCGGAACAAGCCCTCGTCAGTTGTAAATACTACCAACTACAAGAATGTTTTACTTCTTCCGTTGAACAACTCAGTTCATCAACCAACAAGATCCAATGAGACAGTTGAATATTATCTTTCTTCATTGTCACCTTACAATTCTTGTCCATTGATGAACAAATTAACTCCTAATCTTCTCTCTGGACTCGGCCATACTGTTAACATAGGGAGCTTTAAGATTAACTCCTTTTCTTAGCATTACCCTTGAAAGCTTTGCACCGCCACAAAGTGACTTTGCTGAGAAAACCCCAAGAAAAGATAGAGTAAGCATAAGAGAGGAAGATAACTATTCCATCTTCTCATGTTCATGAAACGAGCAATAACCATCTACTGAACATCATTTAAACAAAGCTTTTTGTTAATGATTCTGTGCATCAAACTGTTTGGTTTGATCCCACTATCAAGCAAAACAATAAAGACACTTCTGCACCTCCTCAGATCTTCTAACTAGTTTGAAGACACACCAAAAGGTCTATAGTAATCAATTTCTGTAACAGTTTGGCTTCATACAACTCTATCAATCAACTCATACTCCTCTTCAACTTGCTCCTCCGCAACAAAACCCTTAAATAAAGAACTTGTTGTGTTTTGGCTCGTTGATATAATTTGGAAATTAAGGATTCAGGTGGAAAATCTTAGTCCAGAAAGGAAAGAGGATTTTCTATAAGTTTTAGGAAAGTAATCTTTCAAGATCTGTTAGGATTTTGTCTGCTAGGTTTAGGAGTCCTAAAATCTTATTGTATCAGGGAGCTGCAGGGGGATTCTCTAAGTGTGAGACAGAAAACCTAGAGAGTCAAGAGTGATAGAGAGAAAAGAGATCTAGCAGGGAGTTGGGGATTAGCATAGGATTTCAATAAGTACTTGTAATCAAGTTGTTATTCTCCATAGTGCTAGTGATTCTCTCAAGAGAGATCACAAAGTGGACGTAGGCTAATTATAGCTGCCACTATAATTCCGCTGTGTTTGTTTCTGTGCTCATTTGTTTTATCTTTGCTTATATCGTAAAATCTGAGTAAAGATCCTAGGGCCTTAACCACTATAGAACTAACACGAGTAAGGAAACAACCACAAGCTTCTATCTGGTCCAAGATAAGATTTGAATCACAGACGTACAACATTAGGACTAAAATCCCCACTTTCGCTATCCAATTTCATTCAACTCTCTCTCCATATCTGCATGCCTAGAGAATCTATCAGGGAGCGGCGAGTACACCACAAAATTATGCAAACAACTATGTTATTTCATAAATTTATACGACTGACAAGCATCATCCAACAAAACCACATAACAAAATCCTTTCATCATTCAATGTATGTGATCAGAAAGTATAAAGATCCACCATACCCATCTCTTTCACCAAACTTTCAGCCACATCCAAATTACACTTATGACAAAATAACATTAAACACAACACTGTATTATTTATAACAACCTTAAAGCTTCGGTGCATGCGAACCAAATTCTGGCCTAAGAGCCGTCAAAGCTTTATCAGCAAGCTTCATCATATAAAAAGAACCTTAAATGTATTGAGATTAATAGAAAGCCTTTAAGTCTTCAACTCTATAAGCATCCAAAACAACAAAAGTCATACTTGGATTAGCCTAATCTTATACAACTCATGAACTTGGCTTAACATCAAAATAGCCGGGCTGAGTGGCGAATACCACCCATATGATAAACCAATAAATAATAAAATAAAAAAGGACCCTGAGATGCATTTGGAATTGGCCGAATTGGCTAGGATAGCATATGTTCAAAGCCTGACTTACAAATTTTGGCTATGGTTTCCTCTATCTCAGCAGCCTTTCACTGAAGTTGATTGTCAACTATCTCTGTGATACACAAGAGTACTGCAAGCTTGAGAGTTTGTGATTTTTAAAGCAGACTGATGAGAAGAGAAACTGAGACATTGATGAAAGGGCCCTGATACTGTAGTGCTGATTACTCAAAACTGTAACATTGACTACTACTTGAAATAACAACTTCACACAAAATAATCAAATTTCAAAAATAAATAAAGAAATAAAGTAAAAGAGACTCCAACATTGACTTAAAAGTTTCGCATCTTATCTGAAACTTGGTTGTAAACTTTAATGTGAGCCTAAAGACATTAGAAAATAACCATACAAGCAAGTCTGCACAACGTTGAAGCAGATTGAAGCAGCGTAAACACAACAGCACTTATATGGATTCGGTTTCAAGTGACCGAATTTGTCAAACATTACTATATCGAAACATGCCTACAAAATGTAAAACTCGCATACAAGTGAAGCAGCAAACATCAAGATCATCAAACATGAGCAATGTGAACAGTAATCAAACTCAAATATTCTCAAATTGCAAGGAAGAATAGTATCAGACAACAGCTCCTTAACAGACCTAGTTTCGGAACTCGAAAGTCCAACAAAGAACACTCATCCATGATCAAATATCAGTGCACCACCAATTTACATAATGTCAACGAAAAAGAAGATAACTTGCTGTCTAAAATCCAACGCGAACTTTGAACAGAGAAATGAGAAGGCTTACCGCTTGGCCTGGCCTCCGAGAGAATCGAAAAGCAAGCAAAACAAGTTTCAGATGTTCTTTGCTCGGAGAAAATCGGCGGTTGCCACTTTCCCACGGCGGGAGAGCTGAGACCAAAATTGGTTATATGCTGAGAGCCTCAGACTCTGAGAATCGAGTAAATTTGTGTGGAAAGTGGGATTACGAGAAACCCAAAAGTGTGAGGAGTACCAAAACCACCATATTTCGGCGAGGCTAGAGAATGACCAATCGAACCAAGAAAGAGATGCTGAGTTGCTGACAAAAAGAATCGGTAAAAACTTTCACATCTAGATAGATTTTAACTTCCAAGCAATAGCACATGAACTTTTACACAATTAATGATAAGGGTTCCTTGTTACAAGAGTCGAAACTGTAATTAAACTAGAAGTTGAAGAAAACTCTTCCCTTCTCATGAAGCAATGTAATCAGCCAACGGAATAGTATAAGTTGTCGAAAGTTGGTTCTTTATAATAATATGATACTTAAGCTACTGGTTAGAGGCCGTAAAAACCATAAACTCTACATAAGTTTTTTACACAAGTAAACAAGGAACCTGAATTTACAGCGTATTGAACTTAACTGTATGAACATCAACATTGTAGACTCAACAAGTAAGAATATCCCACGTCAGTTATTTGTAAACTTTGCTCACAAAAATGTACTCAGATAGCGCATAGATTAGGTAGATGCATGCTTTTGTTTCCTCCATTTCATGTGGACTGAGACTATGCCACAATAGTTGTCTCAGGTATATGTAACTGATGTAATTATCTATTATGTTATTGATGCAAAGACTCCATTCTAAAAAAAAAAAAAAACCTAACAAACATGGTAGACTCAGCAGAGACACATTTGAGCACGGGCTATGCTCGATCCCTAGTTTAGATTCTTAAAACTTCATTTGGTAAATAAGAGAGTAACGTTTGTTGAAGTGTAATGTACATGCATAACTCTTGTTAAAGTTTAATGGGTAGTGTATAAGCAAAGTAAAGAAGGCATGTAACCAACAACAAAAAAAAGTCAAGAAGGCAAGAAGGGTAATCTATATCTTTTTAGGTAGGGTGTGAACTGCTAGGATTTAATTGTTTTTTGAGCTTTTCTCCGAGTGGCTATTCTTAAGAATATCCCAGAGAATAGAAAAAATGTGCTGAAATTCAAACTCACATTCCTATCCAACATGATAAACATCGACCAAGTCATAGCCGGAATTGGACCACAAACCAACACCAAGTCTAGTCAGCCAAAGTCACAAAAATCCAGATCCCTTATCCATTCACATTATTCTTTCTTTTCCAGTCAATTCCTTCTTTAACGATCCTAAACCAACTGCGGCATCCCTCCGCATCATTCTTACCTACCAACTACCCTTCATCCTCTTCCTCCTCTCTCTCTCTGGTTTCCTTCCATGGCTGCTTTTCTGCATTTCCTTCTTCTTCTCTGCTCTTCTGTCCACAACTTCAACATATCTCAATCCAAACCTACTTACCCACAACCAAAAGGTGCAATCTCTCATGTCACCAAAGACATATCAACCCTCCAGTACGTGATCCAGATCCACCACGGCACCCCACTCCACCCCACCAACCTCGTAATCGACCTCGGCGGCCCTTCCCTCTGGCTCGGCTGCTCTTCCGATTCCGGGTCTTCATCTTCCAAAACTTTGATCCCTCAGAGCTCTATCAAATGCTTATCAGCAAACCCAAACACCCAAAACAGCAAGTCCACCAAGTGTGAGACTTTCCCACAAAACAGGGTTACCCTAATGGCCACACTAGGAGATCTAGCACAAGACATCATAGCTCTTCCGGTCGTTGATGGGTCCGAAACGGAGCCAATCACTTCCCATTTCTTATTTTCATGTGCACCCAAATTGCTTCTGAAAGGCCTAGCAACTGGTGCCAGAGGAATGTTAGGCCTCGGAAGGACCCGGGTTTCGGTGGCGTCGCAGATTGCTGCAGCATTCGGCTCCAAACCGCAGTTCATCCTCTGCCTGTCTCCATTAAACGGGGTCGTTTTACACGACAGTGGGCGGTATCGTTCTTCTTTTGTCTCTGGTGTTTCAGACTCATTCACATACACTCCCCTGGTTACTGAAGTTGACTCACCACATGAGTATTTCATCCACTTGAAGTCGATCAGAGTCAACGGGAAGCAATTGGCTCTGAATTACAAAGAGGGTCTTGGAGGGATTAAGCTAAGCACAATTGTTCCCTACTCTACAATGGAGCGCTCGGTCTATGCTGTCTTTGTCAGAGCTTTTGAGCAAGCTGCTATGGCTATGAACATGACCAGGGTGGCTTCAGTGGCACCATTTGGACTGTGTTTTGGTTCCAAAAACATCGACGGCAGCACTCGGGTTGGTTCGAGAGTGCCTGTTGTTGATTTGGGGCTGCAGAGTGAGATGGTGAAGTGGAGACTTCACGGTAGGAACTCCATGGTTCAAGTGAGCGATGAAGTTATGTGTTTGGGGTTCTTGGACGGTGGTTTGGAGCAGAAGACGTCAATTGTGTTAGGGGGTCATCAGTTAGAGGATACCCTGTTACATTTTGATTTGGGTGCTTCTATGCTAGGATTTAGTTCTTCCAAGTTGATGGATCAGAATACTTGCTCTGATCTGGGACTGGGTTTTGGGTTTAAAGATTCAATGTAACATATATGTGTAAAAGAGATTTGTTTGTTTCATTTTTGGTAAAAACAGGATTCATATTATGCTATACGAAGTTTTTCAGATTCAGAACATAACATCTAGATGACTCGTTGTAGGTACATGGGATTTAGAGACAAGTTGCCGCCCTTGAAGTCTAGTATTGGTCTCTGGTTTCCTCCCCGTGCATAATGAATTGAACCATTGTCAAAACTCAAAACTCAACACCAAAAGACTCCACCTTGTTTTGTCAAACACATCAAGAGTTGAGAGGCTATATATGGGTGAAGAACTAACTTGGCCTTTTCCATAATTAGCAAGGCTTCCAGGATTCATTGCCTTGTGATCATATACTCGGTAGCAGGTACTAGTGATGATCTGTTCTTCTCTTGTCAAAGCAGCTTTCAGACACAATGCTCTGGTTCTTCCAGTAGCAAAAGACTTTCGACTCTTCAGTACATTACAATCATCAAGCAAAGAACCCCTTTTGTGTTCTTTTGAGCAAGCCTATGTCTCATCTACCTACAAGCCTATCCCTTCCATCACAGCTCCATGTAAACTTAGAAACTCTATCAGTTATGCTACATAACTACAGAGTGCAACTCCTCTGCTAAAGCCAGGCTGCTACAATAACACGTGGTCTCTTCCTTCGACGCAGAGTGACTGGCCTAGCCACAGACGGGGGGACGCTTACCATTTATCAGGGTGTTCAATACCTCCATTCCACAGATGGGTAAAACATTACTACCCTTGTTTCTTTGCCCAATCTCCTCTCCACTAGTTCTTCCACATTTCATTCAAGGACTTGCAAGTGGTGTGAAGGGATAGCTGGCCTTGGCAGCAGTAAAATTGGACTTACTTCTCTATTTGCTACTGCCTTTAGTTTCCATAGAAAATTCATCATTTGCTTGTAGCTGTTGCGCTCAGACCAAATAACAGTGGCAATAACAGAGAGTAACAGCAGCAACTAACAGAGTAAAAGCAGCCACTAACAGCGACTAACAGATGAACAAGAGATTACTGCGGTGAATATCCCACAGATCAAATCTATGCAAGAACAGAGAACAAAAGAGAACACAAAGGATTTAACGTGGTTCGGCAATAGCCTACGTCCACGGAGCAACAGGGAGAATGAAATCCACTAACAACAAGGGTTTACAAAGTGACACAACAGCTCTGTTATCACAGCAGCTCTCAAATAATGTTTTTCGGCAGCAGAACAACAACTACACTCTTGTTCGGGAGAAACCCTATTACTACCTTTATAAAGCCTCAAGACGGCTTTTACAAAACAACCCTTAATCCAATACAAGATTAACATAGACAAAATGAGCCACTAAACAACAATCTCCACCTTGGCGAGATTTGCAGACTTCATAACAGCAGCTGCACTCACTGAGCCTTCATACCCTGCAGTACCAACAAACCAAGCTCCCTGCTGCTCAATCAACTTCTTCAAACATTTACAATATTAGCCAAGTCCAAACAATGTTCAAACTTGGCAGCACCAACAACTTTTGTCAACATATCAGCTGGGTTGTCTGCAGTAGGTATCTTCTGTAGAGAAATCTTCTTCGTTTCAACAATGTCACGCACATAATGAAATCTAACATCTATGTGCTTAGTTCTTGCATGATACACCTGATATTTAGCCAAGTAAATGGCACTTTGGCTATCACAATGAACCTCCACCTTCTTTTGACAAATGCCTAACTCATTTATGAGTCCCCGCAGCCATAAAGCTTCTTTAAATCCTTCTGCTACAGCCATGTATTCAGCCTCTATGGTTGACAAGGCTATTGTATCTTGCAACACAGATCTCCAACTTATAGGCCCCTTGGCCATGGTGTACAAATAGCCTGTAGTAGATCTTCTTTTATCCAAATCACCAGCATAGTCAGAATCAATATAACCAACAACAAATTTTCCAATCCTAGCAGTGTTTCTCTCAAAACATAAACCCACATCTCTAGCCCCATGTAGGTACTTCAATATCCATTTAGCAGCATTCCAAACTTTACCTGGATTATGTATATAACGACTAACCAAACCAACCGCATGAGCAATATCCGGTCTAGAACAGACCATAGCATACATCAGGCCACCAACCAAATTAGCATATGGAATATTTTTCATATACTGCTTCTCTTCTTCAGTTTTGGGACATTGTAAAGCACTGAGTTTGAAATGATGACTAGCCAAAGGAGTACTTACAGCTCTTGTTGAACCATGAACTCCAAATTTCTGCAGCAACTTTTCCAAATATTGCTTCTGTGTTAACCAAACCAGACATTTTTCTCTACTGCGGGTGATCTCCATTCCAAGTATCTTCCTTGCTTCACCAAGGTCCTTCATTTCAAACTCCTTCATCTGCTCTTTCAACTTTTCAATCTCCTTCATATTCTTTGAAGCAATTAACATGTCATCTACATATATTGAAAAGTAGATGAAAGATCCATCTTGCAGCTTCTTGAAATAAACACAGTGATCATATTTACTGCGGGAGTACCTCTTTCTGCTCATAAAATCATGAAATCTCAAATACCACTGCCACGGGAATTGCTTCAAACCATACAGTGACTTGTGCAATCTGCATACCAATTCCTCCTTTTCATTCACTTGAAATCCATCCGGCTGAGACATGTATATCTCTTCATCTAAGTCACCATGTAAGAATGCAGTCTTCACATCAAGTTGCATCAATTCAAGGTCAAATTGTGCAACCAAAGCCAACAACACCCGAATAGAACAATGCTTCACCACAGGAGAAAAAATCTCGTTATAGTCTACACCTTCCTTCTGTGAATATCCCTTTGCTACCAGCCTCGCTTTATATCTTATGCCTCCTTGATTATCAACACCTTCCTTCTTGGCATTTGCAACCAATAGCTCTTTTACCTTTAGGCAATTGAACTAAATCCCATGTCCTGTTCTTCATAAGAGAATTCATCTCTTCCTTCATTGCTCCATTCCATTCTCCACTTTCAGGACTAGCTACAGCTTCCTTGAAGCTTGATGGGATCTTAACAGTGATAACAGGATAGGCATAAGCAACACAATCTTCAAATCTTGCAGGCTTTTTGATTGTTCTCTTTTCTCTTCTCACCGCAATAGGCTGCTGTTCAGGGACAATAGGAGCCACATCATCATCTTGGACATGCAGCTGTTCACCATTCACTTCTTCATGTTCTTCTTCAATTTGAGGCCCTTGAGTCAGTTGTTGAGACTTGGAAGCTTGAGAAACTACTTTGTCAAGCTCCACCTGTTGAACATCTCTCCCATTCTCCCGCGGTGATCCAACATTAGCCTTTTTTCTGTTGTTAAGCATACTAGCTTCATCAGATGTGACATCTCTGCTAATCACATGCTTCTTCAACTTTGGGCACCACAACCTGAAACCTTTGACACCACTACTAAAACCAACAAATATAGCCTTCTTGGCTCTTGGATCAAGTTTAGTTTCAGTTACACGAAAATAAGCAGGACAACCAAATATGTGCAAATAATCATAATCTTCTGTTGGTTTTCGAATCCATACCTCAATGGGAGTTTTACCTCCAATTGCTGCAGATGGTAAGCGATTCACGAGGTGACAAGCATAGTTGATAGCTTCTGCCCAAAATGATTTGCTCAAGCCGGATTGAGCCAACATGCACCTCACTTTCTCCAACAAAGTTCTGTTCAACCTCTCAGCAACCCCATTCTGCTGCGGGGTTCCGGGTACAGTGAAATGCCTGACTATGCCTTATTCTTTGCACACTTTGAGGAAAGGATCAGATTTATACTCTCCACCATTATCTAACCTCAAAACTTTGATTTTCTTCCCTGTTTGGTTTTCTACCATATTCTTCCAATTCAAGAAAATACTCAACACCTCATATTTGTGCTTCATTGTATAGACCCATGATCTTCTAGAGTAGTCATCAACAAATGTCACAAACCAATGCTTACCACTCTTAGAGGCTGTTTCTGTACGTCCCCAAACATCAGAGTGCACATAATCAAGAATTCCTTTAGTTTGATGCACTGCGGTGCCAAACTTCACTCTTGTCTGCTTGCCTAAAACATAATGCTCACAGAAGTCGAGCTTGTAAGTTTTTGCTCCTTTCAATAGGCCTTGTTTCACCAATCCTTGAAGAGCTTTTTCTCCCGCGTGCGTCTCATATGCCACAGCTTGGTATCATCAGAATCAGTACATTCTTTCACAGCAGCAACACTACTAATTACTGTTTCTCCCTGCAGCAAGTACAAATTGCCATGTCTGTTTGCTTTCATCACTACAAAAGCTCCTTTTGATACTTTAGTAACACCATTCTCCATAACAATTCTATATCCACTTGCTTCTAAGACTCCCAAAGAGATTAAGTTATGTCCAAGCATAGGAACATACCATACATTGGTTAGTTTTCTAACCGCACCATCATGGAGCCTCAACTTGATTGTCCCAATTCCCTTTCTATCATGTGGATAGTCATCACCCATGAACACACTTCCGCTAACACTTGTATCTAATGTTGCAAACCAATCTCTATTGCGGCACATATGTTGAGAACAACCATTATCCATGAGCCATGAATCAGGATCAGCAGACGCAACACAACTAGTTCCTTGGACATTGAGAACAAAATTAGACTCGTCCTCACTAAATGCCACATTGGCATGAGTGCCTTTGTTCTTGTTTTTCAACTTCGGGCAGTCCTTCCAATGTCCTTACTCATGACAAAATGCACATTCATCTCTCCCCAAACTTCTTCTGTTTTTGGAGTTTCCTCTTGGACGAGAATGAAATTTTTTTTTACCGCCGTAATTTTTCCTTTCAACTGCCTTGCCTCTAACAACCAAACAATCTGAGGTAGATGCAGTGCTCTGCTTATCGGCATGTCTAATTTCATAATTCGTCAGAGCATTAGAGACTTCCTCAAACTTAATAGTCTCTTTACCATGAAGAAGAGTAGTTACCAAATGTTCATATGAATCTGGCAGAGAATTCACTAACAACATAGCTTTATCTTCATCTTTAATTTTTTCATCTAGATTCAACAAATCGGCAACCAATTTATTAAAAGCATCAAGATGGTGAATCATCTTCGTACCTTCTTTGTACTTGAAATTGAACAGCCTCCTCTTCAAATGCAGACGATTCTCAGCACTTTTCGTCATGTATTTGTCTTCTAACTTCTGCCACAGCTTTTTTGCAGTTGTTTCCCGCATCACATCGAACTTTTGCTGCTTCGCCAAACATAAGCGAATCGTAGAGCAAGCCATCTTATTTATCTTCTGCCAATCTTTATCTGACATACCCTCGGGCCTATCTTCTAAAGCCATATCCAAATCTTGTTGAGCTAACACATCTTTCACTTCACACTGCCACATCCCAAAGTTGTTTGTACCATCGAATTTCTCCACCTCGAACTTTGCATTCTGAACTGTGGTTCTTGTAAATCTCTCTGCATCTCCATGTTCATCACCCATCTTCTCAAATCAGAGTCGCAACTGGCTCTGATACCAGTTGTTGCGCTCAGACCAAATAACAGCGGCAATAACAGAGAGTAACAGTGGCAACTAACAGCGACTAACATATGAACAAGAGATTACTGCGGTGAATATCCCGCAGATCAAATCTATGCAAGAACAGAGAACAAAAGACAACACAAAGGATTTAACGTGGTTTGGCAATAGCCTACGTCCACGGAGCAACAAGGAGAATGAAATCCTCTAACAACAAGGGTTTACAAAGTGACACAACAGCTCTGTTATCACAGCAGCTCTCAAATAGTGTTTTTCGGCAGCAGAACAACAACCACACTCTTGTTCGGGAGAAACCCTATTACTACCTTTATAAAGCCTTAAGATGGCTTTTACAAAACAACCCTTAATCCAATACAAGATTAACATAGACAAAAGGGAAAATTGTCCAAACAATGTCTCACCTTTTACAGAAGCTAAACTTTGGTATCTCAACTTTGAAAAATTTCAAAACAGTATCTCACGTTCTTAACCCAACCGTTAGCTCTGTTAAAAAAACTAACAAGTGAAGGTTACTTTTGTCTTTTCATGTCTAAATATATTCTTCTATTTTTTCTATTTTTCTATTTTTCTGCTTTTACTTTTTACTCTTTCTTCTTCTTCTTTCTATTTTTCTGCTTTTACTTTTACTCTTCTTCTTCTTTCTTCACTCTCGATTTCTCTTCCTCTCTCTAAAACCAGAAAGACTCTCACTCACATTTAACCTCACCCATCTTCTTTTCAATGGCGCCCAATCACGTACCACCACCCACCACCTTCTCTCTTCCATCTCCTCATCATTGATTCACTGCCGCCCCCCCTCCTCCTCCTCAGTCACCGCTGACCCCTCCACCTCACTCCCAATCTCCACACCACTGCCATCACCCTCACCTCCACCTCCTTCACCGTCGTTGCCTCCACCTCCTTCACCGTCACCGCCTCTACCTCCACCTCCATCACCACGCCACCTCCACCTCTTTCACCATCACTACCACCGCCACCTCCACCTTTTTATCCATCGCCGCTACCTCCAGTAGCAAGAGCAACGACGCAGTAGATGAACAACATCAACGACGCTCTGATCAGCATAACAACTCTTGTAGGAGCTCAATCGAGAACAATCCCAACCACCACTTTCCAATCCCTATCAGAAACCTGATGAGATATCACAGAGAAAATACAAACAACATTCGCCGGAACAGATCGCCATCACCCACTTCCCAAAACTGGTCAAAGAGAGAGAGCTATAGACAAAATTATCACTTTTTTTTATAATAATGAAAACAAAAAGTAAAGGTTACATTGGTCATTTCTTGACCAAAACATAACTGTCGTTAGTCTTTTTAACAGATTTAACGGCTTCAGATACGAATCTTAGGTCGGGTTAAGAACATGAGATACCGTTCTGAAGTTTTTAAAAGTTGAGATACCAAAATTTAGCTTCTATAAAAGGTGAGACATTGTTTGGACAATTTTCCCTAGACAAAATGAGCCACTAAACAACAGTAGCATCCTTTCAAGATGGTACTTATATTTTTCTCCCTTGATCTCTCTAAGTCTCTGGCTTTCACTCCATTGATCCTAAACCCGATGCCATGAAACCTGTAGGTGCTTATTTCATAGGCCATCCTAAATTCCTAATGCATACTTCATTAACGTAAAGTTGATAAAAAAACAACGAAAAGCTGGTTCAGCTAAATTCTTCATTGCTAAACATTGACAATGAAGGCAATGGTGGCACACAGTTTAGCATTGGCAATACTTGCACAATCTTGAAGACCAAATCTACAATGCTGTGGTTAATGCATTTGTCAAAGAGCTTGTGCACATACCAAGAGTGACATCTGTAGCACCTTTCACAGCATGCTTCGACTCAAAGAAGAAGGGTGTTATACGGTTGGGTTGGGCTGTACTTACCATTTGTGTTGCAGAGCGAGAGTATACACTGGAGGGTGTTTGGTGCAAACTTAATGGTGGAGGTGAGCAAGGACATGTTGTGCCCGAGATTTGTGGATTGGGGCATAGAAGGGTGATTGGAGGGCACCAATTGGAGGACAAGCTCCTGCAGTTTGACATCAGGGAGCCGGTTAGAATACACCGGGAGTATTCTCACCAGACGGCGCCGTCCAAGCGCCGGAGTAAAAAACGAAATAATGACCAAGGGGCAGGTTGTCAATTCCGTGGTAAAAAGACGCAGAAACGAGGAGAAATAAGGAGATGAAAGTGAGGGTTTAGACCATACCAAAAAAAAAAAGTGTGGGTTTAGAGGCACGATATGAGATCGAATGAGAGGTGAGGCGAGAGAAAAGAGTCTGTATCAGGTTGAAACCTTTCTTCAATTCCTGGGTGTTGAAGCCCGGATTCAATCGGGTGGGTAATTCTCAGATCAAATCTCCTCCTCGGTTTCTGAGCTGAGGAATTGAGTCCATGTTCATTTGTTGCTCCTGATAACTTTTTTGAATTTCAATTTTCATTTCTTGGAGTATCTGGGATTGGGACTGGTAAGGTTTTTGTTGGTTATAAATATGATAGCCTTGTTGACTCGCTCCCGTTTCTACGGTGACGGAAAGGGCAAGGTTCTCAGCGAGGAGGAATGCGCTGCTGAGAACGTACGTACCCCAATTCGCCTTTGTTTTATTCTTTCGATCTGTCTTGGAATTAATTTCAGGGTTTGTTTTTTTCTGAAGAAAATGGAGAGAGAGAGGCTGGAGAAGCTGAAGCAGAAGGCTGCCAAACAAAGTAATTGCTGATAAGTTACGGATTCTTACAATTGATTACTTTTCCAGCTCTGCAGCTCTCTTTGGTCTTTGCTATTATGAATAATCATAATTGAGTTTACATGAAATTGTGGAATCTTATGTCTGTCTGGAAAGACAGATGATGGGAACAAGGGACCTTGCACTGGGTAGGAGTTTAGATTTTTCTGACTTTTGGTTCAATTTAGACTTGATGGGGTTAATTTACCTAAACTTTCTTTATTTTTGGTCTCCCAAATTAACAAGCTTTGCACAAGTCAGGATCTTAATCTGTTTATGATTTTTGTGGTTTATATATAGGGAAACTCTGTGATCACTTTTGGTTGCCATTGTAGAATTGAAGCTTGAATTTCAGAATGATGATTTTTGTTCATATCATGATTTGCAGATATGCTACCTGGTTTATAGCTAGGACAGGAGAAAATGTCAAAAATTGATCCATCCTCCTTCTTGATACTTATGCAAGATGAAGAGGTGGGTTGGTAGTTTGGTACTAGTATTTATAAAACTTGCATGTTCTGGCAATTTAGAGTAGATTTACCTCTACAAGTTGCCAATGAAATGGAGGTGAAAATGTGTAAGTTTAAATATAGTTAGCTATATTGTATGCCTTGAAATTGATTAGTTTTAATAAGAATTAATTACTGGTCACTCCATTAACTTTCATGCGTTCAACAGTTTACTCCT
>NC_020494.1:12605188-12605731 GCF_000184155.1 Fragaria vesca subsp. vesca | reverse complement strand
AACAGTAAGTAAGCTGTGGTTTTTGGCTTCACTTTCCACTCACTCAAATCCAACAAAAGTTTATGAACCAAAGCCTATTATAAAGATAGGATTACAAGCTTTAAGTACATAGCTTAATTTTTGAAAACAAAGCCGTGGATAGGAAGTTATGCTCTCTCAAAGTTGAAGCAAAAATCTGAAAACCCAGAAAATTTCAGCTTTTGGCTGAATCTGCTACTGTTTTTGGCAAGCAATTTGACAAACCAAATGTTAACCAAATCCTCTGAAATTTTACACACATAAATATGGATATATGAGCTTTACAAAGGTACTTTACGGGTTTTAAAACAAAGGCCTGAGCTGAAAGATATCAAGACGCAAAGTAGGTAAGAAAATTAGCTTTTCTGCAGAATTTGGCTAAATCTGCTACTGTTTTTGGCAAGCAATTTGACAAACAAAATTTTAACCAAATCCTCTGAAATTTAACACACATAAAGATGGATATATGAACTTTACAAAGGTACTTTCGGATTTTAAAAAAAAGGCCTGAGCTGACAGATATCA
>NC_020494.1:12587282-12605168 GCF_000184155.1 Fragaria vesca subsp. vesca | reverse complement strand
CGAAAGTACCTTTGTAAATTTCATATATCCATCTTTATGTGTGTTAAATTTCAGAGGATTTGGTTAACATTTTGTTTGTCAAATTGCTTGCCAAAAACAGTAGCAGATTCAGCCAAATTCTGCAGAAAAGCTGATTTTCTTGCCTACTGTGCGTCTTGATATCTTTCAGCTCAGGCCTTTGTTTTAAACCCGAAAGTACCTTTGTAAAGCTCATATATCCATATTTATGTGTGTAAAATTTTAGAGGATTTGGTTAACATTTGGTTTGTCAAATTGCTTGCCAAAAACAGTAGCAGATTCAGCCAAAAGCTGAAATTTTCTGGGTTTTCAGATTTTTGCTTCAACTTTGAGAAAGCATAACTTCCTATCCACGGCTTTGTTTTCAAAAGTTAAGCTATGTACTTAAAGCTTGTAATCCTATCTTTATAATAGGCTTTGGTTCATAAACTTTTGTTGGATTTGAGTGAGTGGAAAGTGAAGCCAAAAACCACAGCTTACTTACTGTTTGGGAAGCCATGGCTGGCCAGAGAGAGAGAGAAAGAGAGAGGTGGGGTGTTAAATGGAATTTCCAGTTGAAAAATATGTCCAGTCAGCAACTTAACCACTGATTTGGACGGCGACTTAACGGATGGACCTAATTGTGTGACATTGGATAATTAATGGAGTAATCGATTGAAATTGAAAGTTAATGGAGTAAACTGTCGAGCGCATGAAAACTAATGGAGTGACCAATAATTTCTCCTTTTAATAATTCAATTTTTGATATTTTTGAGTGATCTTAGGCGGAAGTGAATACAAATATGAGAAGGCTTTCTGCCCTCCAGAAAGGGTTGAAGGCAAACCTTGTTTGGAATACGTACATCACCTCATTTTCTCTTGGTTTCATGAGTTCACAGTAGAGCGCAGCAAGAAGAACGGTGAAGATAACTAGATAAGTAAGTCACAGACTAATTAGTTCTATGTTGGTTGTAGTTCTCCTACCTAATCTGATCTTCCTCACATTCTACTGAGAATGCCATTTATTAAAATCTAGTGTTGTTGTCTTGACCTATCTTTCATAGTCGGGTTTTCCTGGAACATTGATAACAATTGTTCTTTTTGTGCCACGTTCTATTCCTACAATGCAGGACTTTCGTAGAATTTGAAGAATTGAGTGTTGCTTATGCAAAAGGTGAGGTGCATCCTGGCGACATCAAACCGTCTTTGGCAAAAGCATTGAATAGGATACTGGAGGTAGGTTCATATGTTCATGTCATGTGTGTTCAATTTTTTTTACAGCCAATGGGATGTTCATTCTTTTATGTGTAAATCTTGGTTATTTGGCAACATGGATATGAAGTTTGAAATTTGTTGCTTAATGAATCGGTTAATGCACCAAGATGAAGTGAATCATTGACTTCAAGCTTATAGCATAGGTTTAGTACCTTCAGTTTCTTGCGTCTCATGCTTCCAAGCCTAAAAAATGTTATAGTAGAAGTTCATGGGTGAGCAGATGATCTGATTCATTAGTATTGGTTTACCTGATTATCCCTAACCCTTAAGATATAAGCTAAGGTGTTAGATATGGGGACTAAACCCCACAAAATTGTTTTGGGTGAATGTGGTTGAGACCCTAGTGTCATGAGTTCTCTGCCTATTTTCTTTGCTCGAGTTTGCTTACATATTGTTTCTGACTCTCATTTTATTCAGGTTCGGGTTTTGGTACAATTACGTTTATTTGATTCTGGACTCTGTTTTCAGTTCCTTGCTTGCTCAATGTTTAGCCATTTACTGCTATCTGCTGCCAAAGTTACTTGCTTCAACTAGTCAATATCTGTTGTCATGTTCTTGGGCTGTGATAATCTCTTATATCTATCACAACCCAAAAACATGACAACAGATCATTGTTTACTAAATCGTAAACTAGTCACATGAATAGTACAGATTGACTGGTTGTCATGTTTTTATGTTTATAACCTGGATCTTTGGGTTTTTTTTATCCCACTGTGCAGCTTAAGAAAGAGGTGTCAGAGCTGACCCTGCAACGAGACCTTGCTCAGTCTCAGGTTAAGGATCTGGTGCAAGTGCTTGGAGATGATAAACTATCACCAGTATGTATTTCTAAACTGAAGATTCCAAATTACTTCGATATGTGTTGCATGTACTAAGTTCAATTTGTTTTTATATGAATAAGCGGATATGGATCATTATTATCCCAAATTGCAAGTGCAAATTTCATGGGAAAACATTTAAATTCAACCCAAATTTTGTATCTTCTTATGTAATCTTGAAAGGACTCCTTCCTGAAATTTGCTGGAAATTGTACTGCATTTTCTATTAGATGCTAAAGCTGGAGATTGTAATGCATTTTCTATGATATGATAAACTGTATGAAATCAGGTTCTTGAGGTGTCTATAGCTTGTCGACTTGTCCTAGAGAAGCTAAAACTTCATGTCTATTATATAGATTTATGAAAATTTAAGTTCCCAAGCAACTGTAAATTTTTCCTAAGACACTATAAATTATTTGAATATTCAATTCATGATGATGATATCTTCTTTGTGCAGTTGCTTTTGGACCTAAGCAAAGCTCACCAGCTGAGGTTGTAAACAATTGTCAATGCATTTGAAATGGACATTGATGTTGATGAGTTGCTTGCTTCAAATGGAAAGAGCTTCAACTGATCATAGAATAGAGACGGTGACCCATTGTATTTGAAAAATACATTATTTTAGGAAGCATGCCAAAAAAAAAACTGGTGTGAAATCGAAATTGTGGGTGAGTTCCTTGTAGAAATCATGTAAATTGTGGGAGTTGCTTTCGTTTGTAAATTGACGAAAAAAAAATTTGAAATTTCTCAACACAAGAAAGACCATTATATTAACGGTAGGAATGAAGGACAAGTTGTTTTTAATTTGGTATTTGCTTTATAGCAGTTGTGGTAGAAATTTCTCAATGAATGTGCATGAAATAAAAGCTTAGATAACTGACATATACTTGTAATAAGCTAAGACTACCGACAAAAGAAAGAGCAACAATGACAGCAGATTTGCTAGAGCAAGATAAACACTCGTGGTAAGTTAAAGACTACTCAAAGAACAAGAGCTAACAGTGATAGCAGATTTGCTTGACCCGAACATTATCAAAAAAAGGTTAATTATTACCATGACCGTATTTCACTACGCTGAACACGTATTTCACTACGTTACTTGAAATACGTGATTTTTCACCCATAGCCGTATTTCACTATTCCGATTACATCTTATTTTACGAGATTTTTGAAAATTTTGCTTCCTGTGTGTAGTTGGTTTACAAAGTTGTATAACTTATTAAACAAGTTATACCACATTAGTATACACATTGTGATTCCAATTACTAAAATTCACAAAATGAAAATTTGTCCATCTGATATGATCATTATAGTAAAACAGGGCTATGGTATAAAATTCAACTGGATTCGGCAACGTTCGGGGCTCAATCGAAACGTTCAACCCTAATCTATCGTCACTTATCACACAGAAATGCTCTTACCGACCTCTCCGTGACCTAGTCTGGTCGATTCTTCTACACGTTAAACTCTCACATAGATGAGACGGAACCGCACATATAAAAATTTGGAGATGTTTACCTCCCAAAGATAAGGCTCCTCATAAGGAAGATTAAGCGTACAAATGTTGATTGCTTTTATCAGAACCCAATCTGTACCCGAAATACATGATTTTTCAACCATAACCGTATTTCACTATTCCGATCACATCTTATTTCACGTGATTTTTGAAAATTTTGCTTCCTATCTATAGTTGGTTCACAAAGTTGTATAACATACTAAACAAATTATACCACATTAGTATGTACGTTGTGATTCCAATGACTAAAATTCACAAAATGAAAATTCGTCCGTCCGATATGATCGTTATAGTAAAACAAGGCTATAGTTTAAAATTCAATTGGATTCGGCAACGTTCGGGGCTCGATCGAAGCATTCAACCCTAATCCATCGTCACTTATCACACGGAAACGCTCTTACCTACCTCTCCGTGACCTAGTTTGGTCGATTCTTCCACACGTTAAACTCTCACATAGATGAGACTTTACACATATAAAAATTTGGAGACATTTACCTCCTCCGTGACCTAGTTTGGTCGATTCTTCCACAAGTTAAACTCTCACATAGATGAGACTTTACACATATAAAAATTTGGAGACATTTACCTCCTGAAGACATGGCTCCTCATAGGGAAGATTAAGCGTCCAAAGGTTGACTGCTTTTATCGGAACCCAAACTTTACCTGAAATACGTGATTTTTCAACCATAACCGTATTTCACTATTCTGATCACATCTTATTTCACAAGATTTTTTTAAATTTTGCTGTCTCTCTATAGTTGGTTCACAAAGTTGTATAACCTACTAAACAAATTATACCACATTAGTATGCATGTTGTGATTCCAATGACTAAAATTCACAAAATGAAAATTCGTCCGTCCGATATGATCGTTATAGTAAAACAGGGCTATGGTATAAAATTCAACTGGATTCGGCAATGTTTGGGGCTCAATCGAAACGTTCAACCCTAATCAATCGTCACTTATTACACGGAAACGCTCTTACCTACCTTTCCGTGACCTAGTCTGGTCGATTCTTCCACACGTTAAACTCTCACATAGATGAGACAAAACCGCACATATAAAAATTTGAAGATGTTTACCTCCCGAAGACAAGGCTCCTCATAGGAAAGATTAAGCGTACAAAGGTTGACCGCTTTTATCAGAACCCAATCTTTACCCGAAATACATGATTTTCCAACCATAACCGTATTTCACTATTCCGATCACATCTTATTTTATGAGATTTTTGAAAATTTTGCTTCCTGTGTGTAGTTGGTTTACAAAGTTGTACACTTGCATATAACCTACCAAACAAGTTATATCACATTAGTAGGCACGTTGTGATTCCAATGACTAAAATTCACAAAATGAAAATTCATCCATATGATATGATCATTATAGTAAAACATGGCTATAGTATAAAATTCAACTAGATTCAACAATGTCCAGGGCTCGATCCAAGCAATCAACCCTAATCCATCGTCATTTATTATAGGAAAGCAAAAGTTAGAGTTTTAAATGTTTTTCTTCTCCAACCCAAACATATTCTTTATTTTAGAGATTTCATAATCATTCCCTAAATATTTCCCTCAAAATTTTAGAGTTTGCTGCAAATAAGTGAAATTTGGTTTTCTCCCTCACATTTGAGTTAACCAACCAAAATCTTAATGAGTAACTCATATTCTTGATTTTCAAGACAACAATCTTCCCAAAAATTAAGAAAACCAAGAATATGGGTTACTCATTCAGATAAAGTTAATTTTTTCTTTTTCATTAAGATTATTGGAATGGGTTATAAATTTTATTTTTCATTGGGTTGGGCTTTTAAATTCATATGTTTGATGTAAGGGTCATTTTCCCTTTAGTTAACTAATTAATCGATTAGCAAAAGAAAATTGCATCCGCATGCGTGATTGTAATTGAGATTATATTGTTGGCCAGAATTAATTTAGTAACTGGTATAGTGAAAACATAAAAAATAGGCTCAACACAATCTGTCGAGAGCTCTCTTCTCGTCGCAACTCCAGGCCACTGATCCCCTTCGTCATGCCTGCATGTCGCCCTCCTCGAGGTCGTTCATCCCCCCTGGTAACTCTGAGGGTTTTTTCACTCGATTTTATTTGAATTTGAGCTGGGTTCGTAGTGGAGAATCTGATTTGAGTTCGATCTTCTGTCGACAACGATCCCTCTTTGGTGTCGGCAGTGGATCGAATCCAAATGGTAGAGGTGATTTGGATTGAACTGGTTCCATTGCTGATTTCGTGATCTTTCTTCTTGGTGATGACAACATCGCTACTGGAAAAAAACACTTAGGAGACGGAACACTGTTTCGTAACCTAAGTTGGTATTTAGGCGACGGAAATAAATTTCGCCTCTAAAGTTCTACTTAGGAGACTGAACAGTATACTTAGAAGACGAAATATTTTATAAATAATAAGAAATAAAAAATATTTATATCTTAGGCGATAGAACAGTGTTTCGCCTCCTAAGTTACACTTAGGAGATGGAACTAATTACTTAGGAGACAGAATTATTTTTTTTACAAACAAATAAAATAAAAAACCACTTTGGCGACAAAATTATAATATTCCGTTTCCTACGTATTGGAAAATTTTAACGGCAATTTTTCCGCTAAAAATTTCAAAAAAAATCAAACCAATTTTTAAAAGTTTCATTAATAAAAGGTAAGAAAATTTGAAAATACTCTTACATTGTGTTTGGATGAAGATATTTTAATTTTCATAGAAATTTCAAAATCATGAGAAATACAATTTCATGAATTTAAATTCCATTAATTGAGACTTCCATTGTTTGGATTTCATGATGTAGAGTTTTAAAATAACAAGAATTTGTATTTAGACTAATCTCAGCTGAGGGAATTGACAAATAACATCTATTTTGTAAGAAATTCAAGTAGGGAATTTAAACTCCTAAATTCCATGATTATTTTCCCGTGGAAATTGCTAATTCCACAGGATAAGAATCCAAACAAGGGAAACAGTATCAAGAAATTGGGAATTCCTTATTTTTAATTAAATTCCCGGAAATTCACCCGCATCTAAACACACCGTTACTAATAGCATATTTAAGAATATTTAAGAATTTTTCGAAAGTGAAAGTTCAATTTATATTTCATTCCTTTTTTTGTTGTTGTTAAACATATTTAATTCCTTTTTTTTTTGTTAAGCATATTTCATTTCTTTTTTTTTGTCAAGTATAATTCTTTCCATTAATAATCAAGACTAAAAAAGTTTGATGGATTACATGTGATGTAGATTTTTAATGACTGCATTTAATGGTTTATTGAGGAACTTTTTTGAAATAATTTTAGACACCTAGGCGACGAAATTGGTAGGTTCCGTGGCTTTAACTTTTAAGTTCTGCAAAGTTAGGCTCTTCTGCCAAAAATTAGGAACAATTTTCAAAACGATTTCAGTAGGCGACGAAATTGGTAGGGTTTTGTTGTCTTAAGTGCCAAAAATTTAGGCGGTCAAAACTTCCGCCCAAAAATTTGGGACAATTTTCAAAACTATTTCATTTTAAAATTTGAAGTCTCATGTTTTCTCTCTCTTCCACTATATTTGTTCCTCTTGTTCTCTCTCCCACAGTCCCAGTACTTCTTCCTCAAAAAGTCCCACTTCTTCTTCCTCAAAAACCTAGCCGCCTCAACATCACCATCACCCACCCCTCCTCGACGCCGTCCAACTCCTTCACCCGCCTCTGATAGTCGAACCCGACACCAAATCGTTATCTACACCCTCGACATCGTCGACGAGTGAGGTAATGTACGGATCCGCGTATATCCGGTCGGGTATGTGGTTTTGCAGTGGGAAATCGTGTATTTAGTCTAAATTATTATAGGTGTATGTGGTTTTGTAGTAGGAAATCGTCTCCGGTCGGGTTCATGATGTACATGGTCTGGAGGTTAGGACTAGCCAAAGTCGAGGTTGAACGGTTGTGGTCTGGCGACAACGTTGGACGGCGACGTTGGACGGTGCTGGGTTATGGTTTTTATTTCTGGATTTAGAGTTGGATGATAGTTTTGGTTTGAGATTGATAGTTTTGGTGGTGGTGGTGGTGGTATTTGAGCTCAGTGGCTGGGTTGGGACCGATCTAAACGAAAACAAAGAAACCAAAACGAAAAAAAAATTAAACTAAAACAAAAAAAGAAAATAATTGAAAATGAATAAAAAAAAAGAAAATGAATAATTAGAATGAAAGGAATTGAGTAGAAAAAGAAAAATAAACTGAAAAGAAAAAGAAAAGCCTAAAATAATAGGAATAAAATCTGTCACTTAAGCTCTTAGGAGACAGATCTATGTCTGTTGCTTAAGCTCGTAGGAGATGAATGTTATTCCATCGCCTAAGAGCTTCTTAGGAGACGAAACTTCAAATTTCGTCGTCTAATCACTTACTTGTCGGCAGTTACCCGACTGAACTTAGCCGACAGAGGTTCTGTCACCTAAGAACTTAGGAGACGAATTTTCCGTCTTAGGAGATGAAATCATTCCATCTCTTAAGTGACTTTTTCCAATAGTGGTATTAGTGACAAAGACTTGGATATCAACGGTTTGGTGGCCAAGCTTAGGTGCTGTGGAGTCCAAGGGTTGTTGGCTAGCTAGTCTGGTTCCAGCCTGGGAAAGGCTGCTAACGGCGGGCGACATCATGTTAATGGTGCTCATCCCTTTGGGTGCCTATAGTGAAAGGAATTGGGCCTGGGCCAGTTGTGTTAGGGTTTGGAGGCTTTGGTTTGGAGATCACTCCTTCTTCTGCTAGCTCGTATGTGGTCACATTCCTGTTATAGGCTGTTTCTAGTTTTACTTCGAATAAGTTAGTTCTTCAAAATAAAGGAGATTTTTCTTTTTGTCTTTTTGGTTACTTTGTTTGGAGTGATATGCTTAGGGTTTACAATATAGAAATTACTTAGGGTAGCTTTGGTTTCTTAGGTAAATTTGCATGATTCAATATCTAACGTTTGTCTACAAGGGTGGATCGTGTTCATGTTGTACTCTTATTATCAGTTACCAATATATATTGCTAACGTCCATTTATTAACAAAAAAAACTAGTATAGTGAAAGAATGCAATTACTGTTTCGGGAGGAATTATTACGAGAATGATAGATAATAAGGAGAAAAGAGAATCATCATCTTATTCATTGATAGAAGCCCTTATTTAGGGATTACATAGCACCATAAGGTGTTGTATAAGGAAATATATCTTTGATATTCTATCTCTATATAGAATTGTGATTCCTTTTTTGACTAGCATTAGACCAAGACACACACATGTGGAATATTCTTGCAACACTCCCTTGTGCCGCGCATCTTCATGTTGATGGGTGCATAACATGTTGCCTCATTAAAAACCTTGCCAAGTAACAAAAACCCTGTGGGAAAAACAAAACTTTGGCCAAAGAACAAAAAGAGCACAACGCACCATTGCTACTTCATCGAGAACTTGAACATGTAACGCTCCCCCCTGATAAATAACTTAATCGAAGAGACTTGATAACTTTCGCATTCCAATACTCTTCACATGCTTCTCAAAAGTAGACTTAGTAAATAATTCTGTCACATTTCCTCCGGAACTCACTTTGTTCACTTGGATGTTGAGGAATGCTTATTGTTGTTGGTTGTAGAAGAACTTAAGTGAAATATGTTTTGTATTGTCACCCTTGAAAAAACCAAGCTTCTTTAGCTCAATACAAGCTGCATTGTCTTCATAAATGCACGTAAGTTTATAGGTTGTAGATCTTAGTCCACTAGTTACTCTAATGTGTCCAATGATTGATCTCAACCATAAACATTCACGAACAGCTTCATGTAGAACAATGATCTCTACATGATTTGATGATGTCGCTACGAGTGTCTGCTTTGAAGACCTTCAAGATATCGTCATATTTCTAATGGTAAATACATAACCAGTTTGAGAACATCCCTTATGCGGATCAGACAAGTATGTTGCATCAACGAAACCTACCAACACATTGTTTGGTGTTTCGCGGCGGTGGCGGTTGTCCCGTCACCGATCCAATCGGTACCGTGATCCTCTGGTGTCGCAATTCCATCTGCGGTCTTTGATTCTTCGTACGAAAAAAACAATCCCAAGTCAATGGTGCCTTTGAGATTCCGAAAGATATTCTTTACACCATTCCAATAACATTGGGTTGGCGCAGAGCTAACTCTAGCTAACAAGTTCACTGAGAAGGTAATGTCTGGTCGAGTGGATTCAGCCAAGTACAATAATGCACCTATTGCACTAAGGTAAAGAACCTCTAGTCCTAGAACCTCTTCGTATTCATCTTTTAGACGGAATAGATCTTTCTTTATAGACTTCAATCAATCAGGGGAGTGCTAACAGGGTGCATCTTGTCTATATTCAATCGCCTAAACATCTTTTGGACATGCAGACTAGTGGATAAGAATTCCACAAACTCGGTGCTCTAGCTCAAGGCCTAGGAAAAATCGAGTCTTCCCGGCCAAGATCATTCATCTCAAACTCGGATTTCAGATAAGCTGTGGTTTCTCTTATCACATCAAGAGTACCGATTATATTCATGTCATCGACATTGGCAGCTACTATTGCTAATTCGGAACTTGTTCTCTTTATGAACACGCAAGGGCAGAGTTCATCGTTCTTATATCCCTTCCGAATCAATTAGTCACTTAGACGAGTATACCACATTCGTCCGGATTGCTTCAATCCATAAAGTGAGCGTTGCAACCTTATAGTAAACGCACTTCGTGGTTTAGAGTCACTTGATTTAGGCAATGAAATACCATCTGGTACTTTCATGTATATCTCTGAATCTAGATCCCCATAGAGATATGCCGTAACCACATCCATAAGTTGCATGCTCAGCTTTTCGGACACTACCAAACTGACTAAGTAGCGGAAAGTTTAACATCCATTACGGGAGAATATGTTTCCTCGTAATCTATTCCAGGGCGTTGTGAGACACCTTGCGCCACAAGGCGGACCTTATACCGAAACACCTCATTCTTCTCATTACGCTTTCTAACGAAGATCCATTTATGTCCTACACACTTTACCACTTGACGGAGTTAACACTACTGGGCCAAAGACTTGTCTCTTTGCTAGATAATCTAGTTTTACCTGGATCACATCTTTTCATTTAGGCTAATCTGCTTTACGTTGACACTCTGTAACAGAGCGTGGTGCGATGTCATTGTGCTTTTTGATCTCTTGAGCCACGAAATACGTAAATACATCATCAACGTGCATGGATGATCGATCATAACACATTGAGATTTCTTTGTTCTCTGATATCAACAAAGACCTTGAGACGTCCTCCATGGATAACAACATCGATTTATGGACATAACTATAGTCAGAAACAATCTCGTGAGAAGGATTCTCAACATCAATGATTAATGGATTGGACTACGCCTTGTTCATCCGTTTTTTTCTCGAACGCGTGTCAACTGAACCAAATTGCCTCCCCCTTTTCCTTTGAGGAGCCACGGCCTCCACCCCTCCACTAGGGTCGGCGACAGTGCCGAAACCCGGGGTGGTCCTGCCCTTTAAAGGCACTTCTAGCCTTGCAGGTACATTTGCAGCTAGTATATCTGATCTCGTCACTTTCGCAATCTCAGAGAAAGAGTTAAGCATCGAATCTGCTACATTCTGAAGATTGAGAATAAGTTTCACTTTACTTTCTGTTTGTGAGGTGCGAGGATCATAATGAGACAGAGTGAGGACAAACCACAATAATTCATGTCGTTCCACTTAAACACTTGTTTTCTTATCTCCCCCTAACGATAAAAAGACTATCTCATCAAAGTGACAATCGGTAAACCTTGCCGAGAAGAGATCTCATCAAAGGATGTTAACTTTACTTATGGTGATGTTGCTGCTATTAGTTTCAACCTCTTTTGCACAAGCTGTCTGAGAGACTTTTTCTTGTCGTTTGTTATTTGTTTAGTCGTTTCGTATAAAAAAATGTTAAAAAAAATTGTGATTGTTCAAAAAACAGCTCTTCATTTGACTGGGTCCTATAAACCACTATTTGGATAAAAGATAACGTTGGGTGATAAATGTGAAGATTGTCTATCATTTTCGCTGAAGAGTAGTTTAAGGCTGGCGTTCGGGCCCAAAAACCTAGAAAAACCGGAAAAAAAGCCCGTTCAGTCCCTATCAGGTGGGTCAAATTGAGAGGAGTTCTGTTCAGGCCACAGACCGGCCCGTTGACTTTCAGTTTTGTTCGGGCTCGATCCTGGACCGAAAGCCCGTTCAGGCACGACACACATAATTTTTGCCACGCGTCAACATATTATTGGTCCATATATTTTTTTATAAAAAAAACACCCTATCTCTGCGCCTCAACTCTTTTCTGAGTCTTCTCTGCGCCTCTTTTCTCTTTCTCTCTATCTCTTCTCTTCTAACACTTAAAGCAAAAGCCACAAAACCCAGAAGAAGATCTCGTTCCTATTCATCAAGATTTGGCCATGGACACCAGAGCTGTTGTTCCTCCACAACCTAGAGGTATTCATCGATTTTGATATCACCGAAGTGCTTGTTTCTCTTTTCTGGTTCGTTATTCTTTGTGGGTTTCGTGGTTTTGGTTTAGATGCGCAATAAAAGTTGTTCAATTTTGTCTGGATTTCTTGAAGTAATTGTCATTTCTATCGTATTTGGACTAATGAGTTTTAGACTTTTAGGATGATGTGTAGTTCTTGATGGGTTTTGTATCAGTAGAAGAAAGATTGTTTAAAGTGATGGGTGATGATGCTTGAATTGTAGGCTTGTAGCTTGAATTGGGGATTGTCTCAAGGATTAGTATGTTAGGAAATTGTTTGTGGCACTCATTGCATGGAGTTTGATCAATTTAGCTGATCAAATGATCGTTGCTGGCGCAAATACTGTAGAAGCATACTGCTTATTCATTTTTATGCCTTTGGGTACTTCCAAGTTTCTTTCCTCCTTTAAAGATTGCACTCCCTGAATATGTTTATTGTTGGCTGCTCAGGGCTAAGGCAAAACTAGTTAATGCTTGTGAATGGAATCCTCTTGGTGTTGAGGCTCTGCGGAGAAATGTACAAGCCAATTCTATGAGTGATCGATGCATCATTCTTTAAGGAGATAACCGGACAACTGCACCAGGTTTGTATCTTGTATATCCTTTCTTGCAAATAGGAGTAGTAAAGAAATTGTACTTTTAAGTTGGTACATAATGGTTTTTTAGGTGAATAACTGGGTTGCTGCACATGTTTCATTTTTAAGATCATGTCAGAAGGATTCATCTTAATGCAAGGTTGATAGTTTACAAGTAAAAGTAGGTAGAACAATAAAATGATGAAAATGATAATAGTATTAGTTCTGTTATTCAAACTATAACTTGGATATATACATTTGTACATACATTTTAAGCTTTTAATATCAATCCGTTTTTGGTCCGTTCAAGAGTTATTTCTTCCTCCCTTTGCAATTCTCACCTTCTATTTACTTGTGTTTCCACTATGGAGAAAGTAAGCATTCATTATTGGTCTTTTTTTTTGCGATTTTAAGCTTAAGCCTTTGAAGTTAATAGTTACTAGTCTTCGAGATGACGAAGTTATATTGGAATTTGGGGAGAACACAGACTGAAAGTCGGAATCTGATTTTATGCTTATTACACCAAACATAAAAGCAAGACAGAGTGAATATTGTAAGCTACGATCTATTGCAACTCCTGGTAATCTACAAGGTGAGTCTTTATATCTATCAAGTTTTGTTTTACAAATAAATTGAAATTAAAGCTGTGCCATATATAATTGCTTTTGTATGATTACAACGTTTCGCTGTTCACATGTCTTGCTTTATCTATTGATGTTCTGCTGTAGATTTACCTAAGATTCGTTTTATGTCTGTTTTGCAGATTTTTATAGCTTAGGCATGTGCAAAGAGAGTTGTAATGGTACATGCCACACATATGTAATGTCTTCCTGATTAAGTACATGTTGTTCCAGCTGATACTGGCCTAAGAGAAAACTTATGTCACAGCATTCCCAAGTGACTTTGGTTCTTCGCCTGGCTCTTGTTCCATCTACTTATTATCATGTTGGGTCTTTGGCAGTTGTACTTGGCCTCAGATTGGCTGTAATAGTTTTTAGCTGTTGAATGTTGCTTTGAATTTGGTCTGCAATGCTGATGTTTTGGATTTGATATGTTTTCTATTTGATTCTCTAGAGTTGAATGATATAAAAGTAAAGTAAAACTGTCATAATACTGTTTGGGCCCGAAAAAAGCCCGAAAGCCCAAATAAAGGTGATCAGGCCGGGTTCAGTCAGGCTGAAAAATTAAAAAGGCCTGACCCGACCTAACCCGAGTTTTTCATGTTTCATATCGGGTTTTCTAAAAACCCGAACCGGCCCGACCCGAGCCCAGCCTTATCAGTAGTCCCACGCGGTTTACTTGAGCCCCCAGAGTAGGCCAGTATGAACATCAAATGACTCTCCCTTTCCGAAAAAGGTAATTGTGTTAGAAAGACTATAACATAAAAAGAAACTTCTATAATATATGATCAAGGCTTCATGCGGCATTCAATACATTCAACCATGCAACCTAACTTGTTGAGATATTTAGCATGAAAATTTATATCTACTCCACTGCTTACAACTCCAAATTCTCCATATTTTCAAAAAATACCACAAATTCTCCATCTTTTCAAAAAATACTCCAAATTCTCCATTCTATTCAGAGTTCAAGACGAATTAAATTCATAGGGGCTAGCCACTAGCTCGATCGAGAGACTCTGGAACGTTATTCTTAGTCCTTTCATCAGTTTCATGTCCACCACCACCATGCAGCTGAACCACCTCTGCTTCGTTTTGCCACCAGACGACTTCGACGATATCGAGCCACCGGACCAAGAAAACCACCACAATCCCACCAAGGAGTTGGAGATCAGAAAGAATCATACCCGTCATGAATGCATGAGTCATCTTCGTTCTTTTGTCAAAGACTCGTTCTGCAGGCTCTACGACCTGAAATGGATCAATCTGTGTCACTATGACACGAGAAAGAGTCGACACCGACACCATTCTGGGGTGTTTCAGGACATGGATGGGATAGAGCTCAAGGACAAGGTCCGAGGAGACAACCCGAGGATCTTCAGCTTCTCGGAGCTTTATATTGGTTCCAATGGTTTCAGTGAGGAACAAGTTTTGGGGAGTGGAGGGTTTGGGAAAGTTTACAGAGCTGTTCTGCCTAGTGATGGAACTGTTGTTGCTGTGAAGTGCTTGGTAGAGAGAGGAGAGCGGTTCGAGAAGACGTTTGTGGCGGAGTTGCTGGCTGTGGTTCATCTTCGTCACCGGAATCTTGTCCGGCTAAGAGGGTGGTGTGTTCATGAGAAACAGCTCTTTTTGGTTTATGACTACATGCCAAACCTTAGCCTTGACCGTATACTTTTCAGGAGACCTGAGAATATGGGGTCTCCAGCAGCAGTGCCTCTCAATTGGGAGCGTAGAAGGAAAATAATCGGTGGCTTGGCAGCAGCGCTTTACTATCTCCACGAACAGCTGGAAACTCAGATCATTCACCGGGATGTCAAGACGAGTAATGTGATGCTTGATTCACATTTCAATGCTCGGCTAGGCGACTTTGGCTTGGCACGGTGGCTGGAACATGAGATTGAGTACGAGATAAAGACACCATCTATGCAAAACCACCAGTTTCGGCTAGCAGAAACGACTAAAATTGGTTGAACAATCGGGTATCTGCCACCGGAAAGCTTCCAGAAACGAAGCGTGGCTACTGCGAAGTCTGATGTTTTCAGCTTTGGGATTGTTGTTATGGAGGTGGTGTCAGGCAGAAGGGCAGTGGATCTCACTTGTCCAGACGATCAGATCATATTGCTCGACTGGATCCGGAAGCTGTCTGATGAAGGGAAGCTTTTACAAGCAGGGGACAATAGGATTCCAGACAGGTCTTATCAGCTTGTTGACATGGAGTATCAGTTGCATCTTGCACTTCTATGCACACTTCAAAATCCGCAGCTGCGACCAAACATGAAATGGGTTGTGGAAGCACTTTCAGGCAACGTTCATGGCAAATTGCCGGGCCTTCCATCGTTTCAGTGCCAGCCTCTCTACATCTCTCTATCCTCTGCCAGTAATTCTAGCACGAGGTACACAATAGCCTCCACAACAGCAACTTTTGCATCATCTATTCTATCTAACTATGTGACAGCCACCGGAGAAACAATATATGCAACTGCTGAAAATGGAAGCAGTCGAAGGAGTGAGGTCAGCTCGACTGAAAGCTTCCCACAGAAGAAAGCAACATTTCCTGTGGTTGAAACTCCAAGAGAAATATCCTTCATGGAGATCATATCTGCGACAAATAATTTCGCAGATTCTCAGAGGGTAGCAGAGCTGGACTTTGGGACAGCCTACCAGGGGTTTCTCAACAACCGCCATCATGTCCTGGTAAAACGGCTTGGCATGAAGACTTGCCCTGCATTGCGGGCAAGATTCTCAAATGAACTTCAAAACTTGGGAAGGCTCCGTCACAGGAACTTGGTTCAGCTCCGTGGTTGGTGCACTGAGCAAGGAGAAATGCTCGTTGTCTATGATTATTTAGCTGATCGCCTTCTAAGCCACCTACTGTTCGTAAAGACTACAGATTTGGCAATTCAATCCTGCAATGGCGTCACAGATACAACATTATCAAATCACTTGCTTCTGCGATTCTTTATCTCCACGAGGAATGGGACGAACAAGTTATACACAGAAACATTACATCTTCTGCTGTTATTCTTGATCCAGACATGAATCCAAGGCTCAGTTCTTTCGCACTTGCTGAATTCTTGACACGGAACGACCATGGGCATCATGCAGTTACTGACACAGGCAAATCTGCTCGAGGGATTTTCGGTTACATGTCACCTGAATGTATGGAATCTGGAGAAGTGACCACAATGACCGACACTTACAGCTTTGGTGTAGTAATGCTTGAGGTCATCACCGGAAAGATGGCAGTTGATTTTCGGCGGCCTGAGGTGCTACTGGTCAAGAGGGTTCATAAATTTGAGGCCCGCACAAAGACTTTTAAGGAAATGGCAGATATTAGGTTGAATGGAGTGTACAATCTGAAGGAGCTGATGAGACTGTTTAAACTAGGACTTGCTTGTACACGCTCCAACCCTCGATTAAGACCGAGCATGAGGCAGATTGTACAGATACTTGATGGGAATGACAAATGTTTGGCAGAAATATGCAGAAAAGAGGAGAGTATGGAAGAATGGAAACGAGTGAATGATTCTGCTCTGTCGCTTATTAAGAGGATCCAAGCTCTAGGAATACAATGATACTCACCCGGGCAGCAGCATGAGAGTGAGCACGTAGAAAAGTTGCAGGATGTTCTGTAATGGGAAAAATTATTTTCTCTTGTCACCTTTTAGCTTTAGAAACTTAGATATTGTGTGGCAGAGTAACGCCGTTAATGTCTTCCATATGTATATTTCTGAGGAATAAGGAAAAATCAATGTTTGCTAATAAATAAAGTTAACAATGATAACAATAATTAAAAGAACAGAAACTCGCAATGCAATCATACTCTCCATATATTAGCAATCATGATGATTCATAAGAAAACCTTTACAGAATTCATAGATGATCCAAAGATGGCACAACACCTAAACTGTTTCATACAAATCTTATGAGGCTTTTGGGAATATACATGCAGTAACGTATCATCTGACCTCAATTGTACATGTAAAAGCTAGAGAGAAAGTTTAGAGAAGAAGATAAGGCTGCAAATGAAAGATTGAGATTAATGCAAGAATCTGAGGTTACAAACTTATATACAGCTGAAAGATAAACAAATATAGAGCCAACGCTGCTTAGAATAAGCTAAATAAGCTAATTAACTAAACAGGTTTATTGTAATTAGCTTAAGTAAGCACAGACTAATAACTAATTAGAGCTCATAGTCTAACACCCTTCCTCAACTTGATGGGAGGGAAGAAGCATCAAGTTGCTGCAGAGATGGTTAGTCATCGATAGATTAATTTGGTAGATCAACAAGATTGGAGCTAGATAGAGCCAGTTATTTTAACACAACAACCTGCATGTGCATGGTTACTCATATGATCCAGTATTCAACACACAATATGCAAAGTTGCAAACTGAGAAATTAAAGCTTCATAGTTCACTATTAGTTAAATACATGTATATCTTCTTCCTTGCGTACTTTCCTTTGATTTTTCTACTTGGAGTATGAGTAACAGATTCTTAGGCTCTTAGCTGTACAGNTAAATCGCATATATATATATATATATATATATATATATATA
>NC_020494.1:12577376-12586835 GCF_000184155.1 Fragaria vesca subsp. vesca | reverse complement strand
AAAAGTTTGATTTAGTTTTAATGATTTTGAACGGTCCAGCTTATGTCAAACTAAAACCGTTGAAGGTCATTAAAACTAAATTGAATTTTTGAAAGCCTTAACGATCACCAAATCATATGAAATTTTGTAGAGGTGATCTACTCATATAGACCTAAAATATGAACGGTGGAGATGTAAAATTATAATCGGGAAGTTGGTGTAATGCCCTATCCCTATGAATGATTTAAAATAGGGATTCCTCGTTAGAAAGGCCTTAATTATATATATATACACACATACACATTTCGCCAACGGCCGACCCATAGCAACGTAGAAACCAGAACAAAAAACAAATCACACGAAATTCAAAGTGATATATACTAACGTGGGTTTCGCTGGCAGCACCACCGAGTCGCCACCCTTGAAAGTCTTCTTCAATCGTCATTTTAAAAGACGTCTTTGCTCTCCCCTAAAACAATACTAATGGAGAGACTGCCTTTTTTTGGTAAGAAATATTCAAAGACTTGTGATACGTACCTATATATTAGCAACCCCTCCTTCCAGTTTAAGCATCCACTTATCCATTGCTCAACAATGGCCTCCTCTTCATCTCAATGCCTTATTCTCCTTTACTCACTAGCTTTCTTCTTCTTTGCCACCCCCTCGCTAGCCAAAACATCTTTCAAACCCAAAGCCCTAGTTCTTCCGGTGACGAAAGACCCTTCCACCCTCCAATAGCTCACTACTATCAACCAAAGAACCCCTCTAGTCCCCGTTAAACTGACCGTTGATCTTGGCGGTCTATCACTTTGGGTAGATTGTGAGCGAGGCTATGTCTCCTCCACCTACAAGCCCGCCCACTGTGGATCCTCGCAGTGCAAACTTGTTGGGTCCAAGGCGTGTACCACAGAGTGCTACCGATCATCCCCAAAACCAGGCTGCAACAACAACACTTGTAACATCTTCCCGGACAACCCTCTCGCCACCACACTCACCGGCGACGGTCAACTCGGTCAAGACGTGGTCTCCCTCCGATCCACCGATGGATCTAATCCAGGTCCGGTTGTTTCTACTCCAAACATCCTCTTCAGTTGTGGTGACACTGATCTCTTGGCAAACCTTTCCGCCGGAGTTAAGGGCATGGCTGGCCTTGGCAGACCTAAAGTCGGACTTCCTTCCCAGTTGGCATCCGCTTTTAGCTTGGACAGAAAATTCGCCATTTGCCTGACCTCTACAGCAAAATCGAAAGGCGTCATATTTTTCGGCCGCAGTCCTTATGTTTTCCTTCCCGGCATTGCTGTCTCCAAGTCACTTACGTACACCAAACTGATCCTGAACCCTGTAAGCACAGCCGGTACTTATTTCGAAGGCGATGCTTCTTCAGAATACTTCATTGGAGTAACCTCCATCAAGGTCAACGGAAAAGTTGTTCCGTTGAATACTACATTGCTAGCCATTGATGAAGAAGGGTATGGCGGCACAAGAATCAGCACTCTGAAGCCTTACACGGTTTTGGAGACTTCGATCTATAAGGCTGTCGTGAATGCGTTTGTGAAATCACTTGCTCAGATACCAATAGTGAAATCCGTAGCGCCGTTTGGTGCTTGCTTTGATTCAAAGAGGATTGGTAGCACTCGTGTCGGCCCGGGTGTGCCTGCGATTGACCTTGTGTTGAGCAAGGGAGTGTACTGGAGAGTGTTTGGAGCAAACTCGATGGTGCAGGTGAGCAAGGACGTGTTGTGTTTAGGCTTTGTGAATGGTGGTGTGAGGCCAAGGACTTCTATTGTAATTGGAGGGCATCAAACTGAGGATAATCTTCTTCAGTTTGATTTGGCTAACAAGAGGCTCGGATTCAGCTCCTCGTTGTTGTTCAGGCAGACAAACTGTGCCAACTTCAACTTCACTTCCACTTCTTAGATTTGGAGTTCTAGAGGAATGAAACATTTAAATAATGTTACGCATCTTGTTGCCAAAATAAATAACATGCATTTAAATACTGATGGCCGCGCGGTGCTGCATATGTTCAATTTTTTTTGTTGAGTAGTTGCATATTTGCATATGCTATATTGTTGATTATATATTCTCTTTTTGTTTTTTACTTATCTATAAAATGGGTAAGATAGTGAATTTTCTTTTAATAGAGATTGTGATATTTCATTGGCATTGTAGTAATACGACTAACTATTGTTAGGTCAAGGAATAAGCTCCAAAAACAAGTTGAAGAGCAAAACTCTTTATTCGACTACACTGAAGAAGGTGGTCATGCATGGTTTCAATTTCCTTCAAAAAAAAATTATTACAAGCTGTTGCAAATATGCAAGCAGCTGATTAACCAAACCAAATTCATGTTTCTTTTCCAAAAAAAAAATCAATAATGTATAATACGTACGTAGTTGTATAATTGTATAGCATGTAGAAGTTTAAGAGTGTACGTGTATTACTACCGAGCATGTATTACCATCGATCAGAAAGATTCTCTGCTCATTTGCAATATTAGAGTATTATCTTGGTAGATGAACAAGTACGTGTATCATTAAATCTTGGTTTCTATTTTGATCAGAAGAATACCGATCGATTTCTAGCTAGATCTGCTTTACTCTAAATTATATCCAGATATTATCTTCCAAAGCACATGCACTTGTTTATATACGAAAGTTTTTCAGTGCACCAAGGTTCAAGTGCACCAATAACCATTGACCAATCACTATCATTCATTTAATGTAGTCAATTCCATAACACTAACACTGATGCTAACACCGTTAGATAATTGAGACAAAAAAAAAAAATCCAATCAACATAAAAATAGGTAAGGTAAATATTACATGGGCAATTAATTTCAATATCAATGGGAGATGTTATCGATGTCTGACTTTATTATTTTTTATTTATTTATTTTTTTTGGATACATAATTAAGTCTTTTTAGTGAGACTTTTTATTTCCTTTTTAGTTTCTGGAAACGTAAAGAGGGATTATTATTCTTTTTTTGTTCTTTTTTTTGTTATTTTGTTTAAAACGTAAAATCTATAGAGTTTACCTATTTACCCATTTGACTAATGTGGTGCTCATATAAAATTTGCTATCATGATTAGGATTAGCTAAGTATGATATCTATTTATTATTTTTCATATGGATTGTTTTAATCATGAATAATTTATTTTAATTAAATATATAAATAATTTATATATCTCACCATATTACGTACCCTCAGACCGCGAATATGTACCGCAATGTTTCACGTTTAAAGTAACATTGGTCGAACCATCAAGAATTAAAATGAAGTAGGGATATTTTGGGACAATGGTTATATATCAATCTTGTGACGTGTACCATCAGTAAGCTCCTATATATTATTGATTCGTTTTAACTAAATTCTTTTTAGTGTTCTTTTATTTCGTCAATGAACTTCAAAGGGAAACGAATTACATTTTTAAACAAAATACATTTTTAAAAGTAAACAAATTACATTTTTAAAGGGAATAAAAAAAACTACACTATTCAAATAAATTATCTCTTATAACTTTGGTTATTATTTTCACTTTGTGGGTTTGAGCCAACTCAAATGACATGTAATGTATTTATACATGGGCTTGGTAAGACAAATAATTAGCTTGAGAATAAAAAAGAAATTAAAGCATGCACCTCTATGCCAATGAGATTAGGGCTAGAAGGTTTAGGCACCTTCACAAAACTTGGCTTCGTAAGCTCTTCTTTGTTTGTCTCTGGCTTCGGCTTCGACTTTGATCATTCTTGGATCTGGATTCCAGGCACTCAAATTCTATTAGAAAACTTCTTCATGTGTTGCGGATAGATGTTCATCAAAATAATCTTCATGTGCTGCGCATAGGTATTGTTTTTTTTTTTTTGAAAACCATCGAGACATTGTTGTGGACATAAGAATTTTATGCAATCCGTAATATGAAACAGAAAGTTGATATGAATTTGAATATTCCATGATGAAATTTTTATTTATATTATATTGTCATTAATATACGGTTATACTGAATACGGTTATATTATATTTTCATTAATATATGGTTACACATTAGTATGTCTCATTAAGACACATTGGTCGATCACTATACTTTTCCGAATTCGTCTTAGGATTTTTTTTTTAATTTTATTCAATAATTCACGCACCCTACATATATCATTTTTTTTTCTTTTTGTTTATGGAAATTATATTTTCGTTCTTCTGTTATGTGTCTTGTCTTAATACGGGTGTATTGGTTAATCCGGTTTCCCGGTTTCCTTATTAAAATAAATTACAGTTGATAGAACTTCGAGATATTTTGGGAGACTTTATGTAATGTTTATAAATAGGTCTTTTTATCAATGAATGAGTAAACCGTTATTATTGTTATATTTTCTCCTTCAACACGTTATTTTTTACTCCGACCCTAAGTTCATAGCCGAAAACCCTAGAAAACTTAGAAAAAAAAAAAAAAACTAAAACTTCCTGCTGAAATCGATTTCTGCTCTGGGCACCCATATTTCTTCTCGGGCACCCACCTTCCTCGACTGCGAGCACACCAGCCTCCTCCACCGACCCCGGCGCACCTCACTCTGCAGCACAAGCGCCCAGCCGCTCCGACGCGCCCTTGGTCAGAACGGAGGCACCCAGATTGGATCCCCATCACTCTCCGCCCAATTTTCTATGATCCGCTATGCTCGACCTGGACTGAGATCGGCGACATCGCCTCCAACCCAGGGACTGAACCATTGATCCGGCAAAACTGCTCCGTCGCTGCCTCACCGGCAGCACTGCCTCCGCACGCGCGTCTCCGGAAACACAAGCGAACCTGCGTCCGATCCGGGAGTATCAAACCCCACTCCACCGCCTAGCCCAGCCCCTGCCCGCCCGTCTCTCGGCGCCGCCTGCCAGGCACCACGTCCGCCCCCCGACCGTGACGGCGGTGATGAGGAGAAAGAGGAGAGAAGGTGGTGGATGGTGGTGATTGGGCGCCATAGGAGAGAAGAAGGGGTGAGGTTTTCTGTGAGTGAGTCTTTCTGGTTGAACTTCGGGAGGAAGGGGTGGAGAGGCTGGGATTTGGGATTTTACTGTATTCTGGGATTTTAGATTTACTGTAGTTTCATTTTTTTTTCCAAGATCCACGGTGAGTTTCAGTGAGACAAGAGGAGTTTTTTGCTTGATGGTGGTGAGGTATTGGAGGGTGGAGGCGTCTTTTGTCACCGGAAGAACTAGGGCCTTTGGTCGGAAAGATGTTTCGGCCAGCAAGGGGGTAGTGATAATTTGGAAGATCACTAGCAGTGAGCAGAAGAGAAGGCAATGGGAAGAAGGGGAAGCCATTGTTGTGTTCTAGCTGTTAATTACTGATAGTAAGTAATTGGGCTGTTTGAAGTGGAAGGAGGGCACCGCAATATATACAGTTTTAATAAACACAATTTTTCTGTGCATGATTGCATATTTAATTGCAGCGTTTGTTTAGCTAGCTTTATCTTCCTGGAAAATAATAGTACTCCATGGTTGAGCATACTGGTGTTAAAACTGGAAAACGCGCTTCAAAGTTCAACAGGATATAATAAGACATTAATATACATGCCATGCAGAACCCACGTTTTGTGATGCTCATACAGTCATATCCAGCTGAAGCCATGCATGGTGCTCTTTTGTCTCTTTGACATGGAATTTTATGTCATTTGTCTTGCTATTTATCACTAGTCATTTACCCATTTTCCTCGAATGTGAATATTGACATTATAAGTTTTTTTTTTTTGGGGGTTTTGGGTCAGAATATTGACATTAGTTTAACTTGCATTTGGAATATAGACACTAACTTTACTTAGGTTTTTTTTCTCCCTTTTAATTCATATTTTTACGACTGTAAAATATGACTTTAATTTTCCCAATACAATGCTCCTACGTACATGCATGTATGCATATGTTCAGCTTACAACACTATTCAAGTTTTGAGAGTTATTCAATTCAGGTATCGAGCTGTACATTATCATCCACGTCACATGCATGTGAGTAGTAAGAAGGAGCTATTATAACATTTTTAGCAGACTCTCTTAAACCCTTCAGATTCCCTATCGATCTTTCTTCCTCGCTGTTCTTCCCTGAATCAGATTCCCTTCAGTTTTTTTTTCTGTGTCCTTCAATTCAAACTCTTATTTTTTTAGTTAATTACATATGAAGTGTGACGGTGTCAATCCAATTTCTTTGAACTTCCCTTTATCTGTTCATCTTCTTCCTTCCTCTGCAATTTTCAATCACAGTTGCAAGTTTTGTTTTCTGGGTATTGAGACGCATAAGGATGTATATCCTAAGTAGTTAAGGATTACTGATAGATACCCTAGCTTATTTCCTGCCTTATCGATAGCTAGAATCATGGAGCAACTAGTTCTCCTCTTTGTATATAATGTACCATAGATCACACAGTAATACAATTACAGATTTCCACCGATATCAGTCTTATTATGGTATCAGAGCCTTCGTGCTCTTGAGCCTTCCAAAACATCAAAACCCTAAAAACCTTGTCGATACAATGACGAGAGAAGAACAAATACCCCAAAAAACGGATTCATCTTCATCACAAAAGGGTCCGGCATGGGAGAATTCCAATCATCCTCTCTACATCCATCACTCAGATCAACCGGGAGCAATTTTAGTCCCACAATCTCTGGTAGAAGACAATTTCAGTGCTTGGATTGAAAGCATGAACATGGCACTTCAAATCAAGAACAAAATAGGGTTTGTCAACGGAACCCTACCTAAACCCGTGAAGAATCCAGATGAGCAGAACCAATGGAATCGATGCAATATTCTAGTCAAAACCTGGCTACTTGCATCGATGTCCAAAGAAATCTCGAAAAGCTTTTCTCACTGCAAGGATGCAAGGACGGTTTGGCTTGAGCTATATGAAAGGTTTGGACAAACTAACACTGTTCAACTCTTTCACATTGAGAATTCCATTCATGATTGTACGCAGGGCTCTTCATCTGTTACAACCTTCTTCACTCAACTCAAGAGCCTTTGGGATGAGAAGGAACTCAAGAGCCTTTGGGATGAGAAGGAAGCCCTATGCAACTTTCCTGCTTGTGTTTGTAAGGCGGGAGAGGAGTTGAGATCATATGTAGAAACTCAAAACATCATGAAGTTCTTGATGGGATTAACTGATGAATTTGCTACCGTCAGAAGCAACATCATTGGCATGGATCCATTGCCAACATTGAACAAAGTGTATTCTATGTGTCTCAGACATGAAAAGCAGGCAGCGGTGTCGGCAAGCAAGTCCATTGTGCAGCCTTCAGACTCAATTGCTTTTTGTGTGAAGCAACAAAGCCATGCAGCGCATGCCATTGAGCCCCTTGCTGCGCCCCTAGCCACGCGCAGCAGCGAGCCCTTGACCGAGTCCTTTGCAGGGTATGTGCGCAAGCCGCAGCGCAACACAGGCAGCAACGATAGCAGGCCTCGCTGCGAGAAGTGTGATAAAACAAACCACACCACCGAGAACTGCCGAGCTCACCTCCGCTGCACAACATGCAACTCTCGAGGACACACTGCCGAAACCTGTCAAGCACACCTTCGTTGCTCTTTCTGCAATTTCAAGGGTCATACCTTTGAAGAATGTCGAAAAAGGAAGAATATGCAGTCTGGAGAGGGCACAAGTCGAGTCAATCACATATCGGCTCACTGTGACAATCAAGGCAACTCTGCCTCCTTTCCATTTTCTCAAGAAGACTGCAAAACTGATAGATCTCTGGAGCAAATACCAGGCCTCAAACCAAGCCGGTAACGTTCAAAATTATGAAGAACTTTCTGGTAAGGCTGCCTCCCTGTTGTCATACACCAACATGGCTTATAAACAGTGGTGCGAGTGACCATATTGTCTGTGATGATAAGCTTCTTACTTCAAAACAAACTGTCATGAATTATACTGTGAGACTTCCATCTGGTTCATCTGCCCAAGTTACGCATATTGGCACCGTCATATTTTCATCTCAGTTAAAGCTTGAAAATGTGCTATGTGTTCCCTCATTTTACCTGAACCTGAGATATGTTGGCAAGTTGGCTCGTGATTCATTCTATGTAACCATATTTCTGAGAGGGATTTGTTTTGTGCAGGACCTATGATCGGGGAAGATGATTGGGATGGGCGTTGAGAGGGAGGGAGTGTACTGCCTTGACAACCACCAGAAAGGAACATGCAATGTGGCTCAAGTTCAGACGTCGAACGTTTGGCATCAAAGATTGGGTCACCCATCACAACGAGTATTATCGTTACTTTCTTTTTCCAAGAACAATTGTGCACCAAATAATTGCTTTATTTGTCCTTTGGTTAAGCAAACTAGCTAGACAGCCATTTTCTCTAAGTACTACTTTCAGCAACGATTGTTTTGAGTTAATTCATGTTGACATTTGGGGTGGTTACCATGTCCCTTCACTCACTGGTGCACACTACTTCTTAACCATTGTTGATGATTATTCACGAGGCACATAGGTTTATCTCATGAAACGCAAATCCGAAGCACGCTCTCTTCTTGTCAGTTTTGTCAATTTGGTTCATAATCAATTTGATAAAAGTGTCAAAGTCATTAAAAGTGATAACGGTCCCGAGTTTGCAATGCATGATTTTTAGGCGTCAAAAGGTATTGAACACCAGACAACATGTACCAATAATCCCCACCGATACAACATGTGTCATTCCATTCCAATTACAGATTTCCACCGATATCAGTCTTATTACTGGGTAAGGCTACAAAGTTCCCTAATTTTCTTGTTTCACGATTGGGTATGGAGTCTAATGCCAAATTATTGGTCTGGGGTGGAGAAAAGTAAGTCTAACATCATCAAGCTTGTAAAGAATCAGAAGAAAACAAAACTGATGGGATGACCATCTGGATTCATTATATAATTGGCTTATGGTTTTGATAATAAGGTTTTATATATTCAGTTGAGTTGAAAACATCATATCCATTTCAGTCATTAAACTATGGTAATGGTATAATATAATGCAGAATTTACGGCATTTACCAAACAACTTATACTGTTTTTTTGTTAAAACATAATATTTTTACAGCACAGTTAACCAAAACCCTAATAGCTGAGTCAAGGATTGGGCGTTGTTGATAAAACTAGAAAACGCCTGGAAACCTAGATAGGAATAATGCCATGCAGATATACAGCTGAATCCACGTTCATATTTTTGTCTAATTGACTTGACTCATTGTCGTTTCCCAACCTTCCCGGAAATCCTGAAGATTTCCATTAATTTACTATAGCTAGTATAATATAATAATGTGAGTCCTTCTCTCCGGAAATCTTTAAAAGAAAATGCCCAAATACCCAAAATCAGCTAAAACAAACCCTATTTCAATGATAATTTTTTGTGTGTGTCCATTTCAATGATTTTTAACAAAAAGACGATATTATCCTGTGTAATTAAAGCCACACAAATCTCATCTCTTTCTCCTTCTCTTGTGCTCTCTTCCCGATCTGGTTTTCATCTCTCTCTCTC
>NC_020494.1:12572294-12577356 GCF_000184155.1 Fragaria vesca subsp. vesca | reverse complement strand
TTCTCTACTCTCTCTCTCTCTCTCTCTCTCTCTCTCTCTCTCTCTCTCTCTCTCATGTTGCAAAGACCTGATCGGGTTCTCAGGAAGCCTGAGTCATGGTTCCTTCCTGGTTTCACCGCCTCTACCACGCCGTCGGTGGGGAAGACGTGCTCAGGCGGAAGAAGAATTATGGCAAAAAGGACGACGTGCTCAGACGGAGGCTGGTGTTCTCTTTCTGTAGAGATTTCTGATGCTTGTCACCTCGTCGTGGTCTAGATCTACATGTCTAGTGTTTGAAGGATTTTCCACCAATGGTGACCAAAAGCTCCGACGAGAGATGAACTAGAAGATTACGTTTTGTGTGGTGGTGGTGTGCCCCCCTATATTTATGATTGATATGCAGTCTATGTGGGCTTTAATCTTTTGTATGGCAGAATATGTGTGGTCAAATCGTTTCTTTGTGTGGTCATAATCATTTTTGTGATTAAGCCATGGTCTGGCTTTGTTTGCGAAGGTGAAGAAACTTCTTTTCTAAGATTCCTTACTACCTCAGTAATATCTTATTACCCCCAGTAATTCCGGCCAACCATTATTGGGTCAGTAACCCGATTATTGGGGTCAGTAATCTGATTATTAGGGGTCAGTAACTGATTATTGGGGATCAGTAACCCGATTATTGAGGGTCAGTAACTGATTATTGGGGGTTAGTAACCACGTTATTAGGGTCAGTAACCCGATTATTAGAGGTCAGTAACCAAGTTATAGGGGTCAGTAACCTGATTATTGGGGGTCAGTAACTGATTATTGGGAGTCAGTAATCAAGTTATTGGGGTCAGTATCCGATTATTGGGGGTCAGTAACCGAGTCACCGGTGATCGGAATCCGGCGACCGGAGTCCGGTGAGATTCCGACCAAAAACTCTCTCTTCCATTTTCTCTCTCTGCATGTTTAAAGGGTGAGGGCAAAATAATCTTAAAATAATATAGTTTGTTAAGAGTTTAGCAAAAATTTGTGCATTTGGCCATAAAAAATGTTACATTTTATGTGAATGGACTAATGAAAAAGATTGTCATTGGAATGGGGAATGAGAGGTTAAAATTAGTACTAAATGGACATTTTCCTAATCTTTAAATCTTTTCTCTTGCATTCTTGTGTCTTTTTAGAACACTCCCCTTAAATATGTGGAGATCGAGTACGTAGAGGACTAAATTAAGATACCGTATATAGATCATAGTTGTTGACCAACTAATTTTGGACGAGATGCTTAACTTTTTTTCTTCTTTTTTTCGCAACAAATTAAAGGGCTGGTGCGGCTGCCCTCAAGCCTTCATTAATGAAACTGTCGAATACAAAAGAGGGACATGAAGCCTAAACCCCTGATTACAATAAGCATCTAAAAGTCTTGAAATAATATTCAAGTTAATTTTTTTTTTTTCAACAAATTAAAGGGCTGGTGCGGCTGCCCTCAAACATTCATTAATGAAACTGTCAAATACAAAGGGGGACATGAAGCCTAAACCCTTATTACAATAAGCATCTAGAAGTCCCGAAATAATATCGAGAATTTCTACAAAATATATGTATTCTAACAAGCACTAACTAGCAAAAAATATTACTCTAATGGCGTCTCTATTTGCTTTGTCACAGCGGTGACATAATGGAAAGATTAGTATACATGTAATACGATTACATATCCTAATGTCCAATATTGCAGTTTTCCTACTATGTTGCCGCCAAAGAATAAACCCGACGACACTTAGTTTCATCCTGCCACTAGAAGGCTGCGTCCATTTGACCAGGCAAAAGACGCGTCGCCTACCTATAATAGCTGAGGCACACAAGGTGCATAGACCGGCACAAGGCTATTCGTGCCCTATCGTATAGAGATAGGGTATTATTTGCGGTATAAAACCTCTTAGTACTAAAATTGCAATGCCAAAAAGCCTAACAAAAACATAGAAATAAAACATAAAGGAAATAAAGACTTGGGCCAAGGCTGAAGCCCAAGCCCAATTACCATTCTGCCACAGCCGAACTCTAGCGATGCAACAAGAAGGCATCCACCGTCTCGCCCGAGCTCCCTCCCTTTGATCACCGACGACATCACCATCTCCACCACCAGAGATCAGCATTCTTGCCGATGTCCCAATACGCTGCTGGTAAAGGTATTTATCCCGCCCAAGATTGAACCCAACCAACTGAAACCCCCACAGATCCAGATTGATCCCATCTAGCCGGATCTTAGCGCCGCTGTCAGGACCCACCCCGAATTTTACCCTAAAACCCGGAGTAAATACTGCGGGGACCACCTCCAAGGAAGATATTACCGAAAATTCTACATAACCTCCCTTCAAAATGGACAACCCTTCCTAAAGAAAACCTGCAAACATTCCTAAAAATTCTCAATCCAACCTTAACTTCTAGAGCCTACGTGCTCCCCAAATACATCTACCACCAATAACCATAAAAAGATCAACTTCCAGATCATCACATAGTTATCCCACTAAAATAGCATATATTTTCCTTGAAATATTCTAAAATGTAAATAAGTCTTCGCTCACAACCGAAAAAAATATTATACAATAACCCCAAGGGAAAATCAGAGCAACTAGACCCTAGAAGAAGCAAGAAAAGAAACACTGGTAGGTTAAACAGATAACCTACTGATGAAAGGTGGTGGAAATACGGGTGACTATGCCTTGCCTCCTACTAGATCCAACCCGAACTCTGCAGACTGATCATTTTAAAACGAAGAGCCCAGAGGAAGACATTTGAAACCGTTAGAGTGAGTGGACAAAAAATAAATTTAAAAAGAAATAATTCTTTATGCTTTCCCGATTTAACTTCTGTGGAAAAACAATTAACGGCATGCAACAAGCTCAAAAGCTTTTAAAAATTTACCTAATTTACCGAAACGTGACTAGCCGCGCTAGTCACCAACACTTCATAAAAATAGAGCCTCTCAGGCTAAAATAAAATATGTATGTATTACACTCATCATATCCCTTGTATGAATTTTCTTGAAACAACAAAGACAAATAGAAAATTCACACAGGGCTACGACGCTTGCGTCTAACGCTCGCGTCGCACCATAATGGCATTTTATCTCATTATGGTGGAAAAGAAGTTGTATAAATATATACGCGCATATCCCCTATATAAATTATTATATTTATATAGGGCTACGACGATTGCGTCTAACGCTCACGTCGCACCATAATGGAATTTTACCTCAGTATGGTGAAAAAGCACATATAGCTAGCTAGCATTCCTTCATATACATATTGTTCTCATAAACATCCAAATATGGATATATATATATATATACTCACCGAAATTCTCAATTTCGGTTATTCTCTAACAACATAAATCATCTCGCATGCACATTATTTAAAACAAAAGTCCACTCACAAATTAGGCCTAAGCCTGATGTCGATCTGGGGCTTCGTCTGCTCGAGCCTCCTCACGACCTGTTCCAAATATAATATTAATTTCCCAGCCGAAATTCCAATATTTACGCAAAATAGGCAAAAATTAACCGAGAGCCATAAACACGCTCATCATTGCCTAACTTCGAAATGGTCCACATTTTCACCCTAGAACCAGTAGCCGTAACTACACCTTCCCACAGTTTAAACAACTTTAATCCAACTGCCGGATTCTACATTAATTAACCGCCAAAAATACCAAACTTCGAAAATTCACAAACCTATCCAAAACTCATCCAAAAATTCCATAATTTACATCAATAAACTCCCCTTAATATTCCACATTTAAAACTATACAAAACTCCCACAAAGCGGCGGCCGGAGGCCAATTCCGGCTACCTTCAAATCCTACCAAATTTAAACAGTAGCTTCCTCTCCACTCCCTCTACAACTTTCCTAACTAGCACAAACCCAAAATCCAAGCCTAGCTATGCCAATCGAACGGAAACATCAAAAACGCCCTAGAACTTCCACCTCAAATTTCTCCTTACTTGAAGCGAACCGAAGTGAGTCCTTTTAGGGCAAGGCAGCTGGGTTGGAGACCTTCAAAACCATACAAGGCTTGCCCGGATTGGTGGCCGGAGGAGGAAGTTCTGGCGACGGAACACCACGGACGACTGGAGCTCTCGGGCGTGATATCTCCCTCACGGCGGCGCTAGAGAGGCTGCCACCGATCTAGGTAGGAAGAGGAGATGATGGCCGACCGTTTGGGACCGGTGCGGAGGCGAACGGTGGCCGGACGGCGGCGGGCGGACGGCCGGAAATTGAGGCAGCGGGAGGACTCGGGGGAGAGGGAGAACTGGGAAGAAAAAAGAGAGAAGAGAGGAATGGATTTTGGGCCTCCACCCAAACCGGTCCAACACCACACTTATACCCAACTCCAAAAATAAAACACCCCGAAAAATAATACCCGAATAAAAATTACCTTTTACTAGCTAAAATTTACTATTTTTACCGTCGTCATATTTTTCTCCTACTAATAATCCTCCGAGCATAACCGTCCCCAAAACCCCTCTAGGGACCAATTAAACTATATCCTCAATGACGGAGACGGTAAAATTCTTATTATAACCCAGCTAGTAAATAAGGTAAAAATTTAAGGGTCGGGATGTGACAGCCGCCGCCTTCTAATCCTCACCCCAAGGTGATTGGCCGGTTTGGTGGCAACAACCCAGATCGACCCTTGTCTAGGGTACGAGGAGAGTACTCTGAACCGCTACTTGCCTCCGCCATCAAAACCTCCTCTCGATCGAGCCATTGCAGCCATCCCCCTACATGCCTGATTCCAGCCAGGCCCTAAACCAGACTCTAGTCCTCCTCGAGCCCGTCCGGAACATTGTTCTCTCAACTTTGGTTTTCTGCTCCGAAAAGTTTGGAGCTCTTAGGTTTTGTGCTTTTTTGCAACTTCGTTAATTTTTTGTTGAAACGAAAATAACTTTTTTGTTAATTTTCGAGCAACATTTTTCATATGTTAGAAAATAGACTAGGTTTACTTTTAACTATGATTTCAAAAAATTTGCTTTGCTTACTAATGTGTTAAGAAGTGATGAAATATATATATATATATATATATATATATATATATATATACTCTT
>NC_020494.1:12564585-12571912 GCF_000184155.1 Fragaria vesca subsp. vesca | reverse complement strand
AAGGAGAGAGAGATGAGAGTATAAACATCATATGATGGTCAACCCTTCCGGCGTCGACGGAGTGAAAGTCTGTTCTTTTTTGTTGTTATTGGGTGTTCTTCCATATTTCTAGTTTGATTTAGGAAAATATCTTTTTTTCTGTTTCTCGTGTTTGTTTTGTCCTCAGTTGTTGCTGGGCCTGGTTTTGGACTTTTATTCCATATACCAAAAATAAAACAGGGATAGAGAGGGACAATCAGATTTGCTCATGTATAGTGTAGATATATAGGCAAAATTGTCAATTTGCTACCCTAACAGGGACGGAGCCAGGATTCCAAAACAACTTGGGCTAAGTTTCATTTGATAAATTTTTCGCTTCTTAATACCCCAGATACGAGGAGTATTAAAAAAATAATCAAATTCACATCCCTGATTCATGAACTTAGTAATTAGAAAAAGCCTAGAATTAAATTTAAAAATTCAATGTAACTAGTTAGAGAAATAAAAAATAAAAAAAATACCAATGTCGATTGATAGCACCAAACATGCTTTGTAGTATAATAAATAAATAAAAAAGTGAAGGCGGCGTTAGAATAGGATTTGGGCATATTCCGATCCTCATTTAGTATAATGTAATAGGTTATGACTTCTTGTAATTATTTTTAACCTGTGCTTAGTTCATATACCTGCTTATTTCATCCATTCTATTTGAAAAATGAGAAAAAAGTGTCTGGGCTACAGCCTAGAGACCATTCCACTATGTTGTCCCTGTACCCTAACTTTCATTTCAGCCAATTTGTTACCCTAACTTTTCATAATTAGCCAATTTGCTACCCTAACTATTAAATCTGTCAATTTGCTACTCTTTCATCAAATTTGCTACTTTAGACTTTCAAGATTAACCAACTTATCAAAATTTCAATATCGACCAACTTTAACCTTTGATTTTCAGAATTAATTCATGTTTGAATGAAAAAATGAACAAAATAAGATAATAAAAAGTAGCAAGTTAGCTAATTTTGAAAACATAAGGTAGCAAATTGGCAGAAATAATAGTTTGGGTAGCAAATTAGCTAATTATGAAAAATTCGGGTAGCAAATTGGCTGAAATAAAAAGTAGGGTAGTAAATTGACACTAAGGTGAAATGTATGGTATCAATTTGGCTAAAAAGCCAGATATATATTGTGTTATAGAGAAGATATATAAGGATAAAACTCATAATAGAGGCAGTCAAAATTAACTAAAATTCTCAAAGTATTTGCACATTATATTTGCTAAAAAATTGTACCGGTTAAAGTTTTGTATCATTCATCAAAGTTCACTACTGGAAAAAAGCACTTAGGAGACGGAATTATTTCGTCTTCTAAGTGACAAATTTCGTCTCCTAAGTACTTAAGAGACGAAACGTCCGTCGGCTAAGATCCGTCGCCTAGGTGTGGTGAGGTAGACACTTAGGCGACGGAACCTAAAATTTCGTCGCTTAAGTGGTTCTTAGGAGACGGAATACTTTCGTCTCCTAAGCACTTAGGCGACGGATTTTATTTTACAATTAAAAAAAAATTATCCACTTAGGAGACAGAATAGTTGAATTCTGTCGCTAAAGGTGAAAAAAAAAATTAAAAGAAAATAAAAACGCCACCGCAGGTTTTTTTATCCACTCACTCCGACCGCCCCAAATACCACCACCACTACCGCAGGTTTCAGAAGTCACAACTAAATGTCTTGAACTTTTTCTCATCCTGCATATAAGTAGTAAAAACTTTCATTTATAAACTGCATATTAAAAAAATAAAATTTACTGCCCCCCAGTCCCAGTAAACTTCTACTAGGGATCAGTAAACTTGCAAAAAATAACTCCATTTCAATTTCAGGGCACAACACACAACAGATATCAATTCTTACCTTAATAAACAACATTATTGGCCCCTAGTAAACCCAGTGGAAGTTTACTACCCCCTAGTAAACTTCTACTAGGGGTCAGTAAAATTCAATACAATATCTTCCTTTCAATTTCATGCTAATTATACACAATAGATACAGATTCAGTCATTCTTACCCTAATAAACAAATTCATTGCCCCCTAGTAAGTTTACTGCCCCCCAATAAACTTCTACTGGGGGTCAGTAAACTTCAATACAGTATATTCCTTTCAATTTCATGCCAATTATACATAACAGATACTAATTCTTACCCTAATAAACAAATTCATTACCCTCTAGTAAACCCAGTAGAAGTTTACTGCCCCCTAGTAAACTTTTACTGGGGGTCAGTAAACTTCAATACAGTATCTCCTTTTCAATTTCATGCCAACAATCTGTCCCAAATATATCACCACCACCACCACCACCACTGTACCAAATAACCACCATCCACCACCATCATACCAATCACATCCTACCCAAAATTAAAATCAAAATCAAATTAAACAAAAACACATGAATCTATCACCAAAGCTAATTAAACCAGAAAAATTGAAGAACTTACCTTGATTTCTTACCCCTTTGAAATTTCGAGGGACGATGGTGGGTCGGCGGGAAGGCTTGGTAGAGAGAGAAAAGTGGCAGCAACAACGTCTTGACGGCGGCGGGGACGGGTGAGTCGGGTGAGAGAGATAAGTGACCCAGATCTGAGGCTTGGTGCAAGAAAAGGGGACAAGGAGCTTGTTGGCGGCAAGGACGGGTGAGTCGGGTCGCACTACAACAATATGTGGCTATAGTGACCAAATTCTTAGTGACCTAATTTTAATGGTCACAAATAACATAGATTTAGTGACCAGCAAGAACTGTTGGTCATTAATACAGTCAGAGGTAATAAAAATGGTAAGCCCACCCTTTGGATAATTCTTAGTGACTGATTATTTGACAAGTAGTGACCTAGTCGACTTGGTGAGTAATTTTCATTTTATTACTGACCACATCTAACATGCACTAGAAACCCATTAGTGACGAAAGAAAATTCGAAAACTTTTATTCCCTGACGCGCGGGATTTTTTGCGGTTCCTGAAAGAAAATATATGAGTGAACAGTTATCTTTTAGCCTTATCTAGACTCTCTCCACCAAAATTCCGCTTCCGTTCCACTATCTTCTCTCTATCAAGCTAGCGCAACCGTATGTAATCCTCTTATAGCGTTAATCATTTTGAGATTTACTTCGCCTATCTTTCAATTCAACACCGCCAACATGCCCAGCGGGTCAGCTTCACCGTGAGTAGCAGATGTTCCTCGATCTGCTTTCCTCCACAACCTCGATAAGCAGGCTTGGGTTAATTTTCTTTTTATGTAAGTGGGTTGGTTAATTGAGTTCCTGTTGTGGGTATTATTCAATTTCGATTAGGATTAGGCTCATTAGGTATATGTGAATTAGCGCCAGCTTTGATGTCGTTATTTTGCAGAAACAAAATGATTTTGAGAGCGATTTCAAGACCAACTGAAGTTGGAAAAATTATAGCAGGTAAGAGAACTCCAGTAAAGGGTTTTCGATCAATCAATTATGGGTTCTAGTAGTGAAATTTTGGTATTAGGTTGCTTGGGTAAACTGACAATAGTTGATAATAACAGAAGAGATGATGGCTTTAATCATACAGATAGCTCATGGTGATGTCTATTTGAACTCCCCCGATCATACTGAATGTGCCAATCTTCAGGTGATGTCTATTTGAAGTTTTTTCAATTTGAAGGTAATGGTCATTCCTCAAATCATAACAACCATATAATAAAGCATAGCCAAAAGTACTTGTTGAGGATCCCTGAGATTCTGACATATATAATTTTTTAATATGTCATTTTGCTGACTTGCTTCTTGTTTTGTGCCTTCGCAGTCAAAGATTTTCACATTGTTTTAAAATTTAAACCAGCTAATCAAAGGGGAGATATGTAGTGACTATATCCAAGTATGCATCCACTGCTAATCTCTCATCTTCAGCTTGATGTGATCTATATCATCTGTACTATATTTAGAAAGGTTGAGTTTGCTTATTTGTTTACAAACTTTTATGGCCATACGTGCCCTTTTGGGAAGACATTTTCCCATGTTTACTGCAAGTTGCATATTTGCTTTGGAACCTATTTACCTTAGGCGTTTGGGTTGTTAATTGTTGTTGTTTATATCATACGTGCAAGTCCATATAGAGATAAGTGTGTTTATCGTAGGCATTTGAGTTCTTAATTGTTTTTGGTTACAAAGTTTATTGATGTTGTTTTGCTAGATATTGAAATAAAACTAAAAACATGTCAAATTAATGTCTCAATGTATTTTACTTGTTTCTAGTATATGCTTTGAGCAGCTAGGAACCGATTGATTAAAGTGTTGGAGGTTGCACCTACAACAAGGGTAATCTAGCTTAAATGACAAGGTCTACCTGCATCATCTGATTCTGGTCTGGCCTCTCCAGAAATTTCTACAAGCAACAACGATGCAGACGCGAATCAAATATTCGTAACAATACAGGTTAGTTCATGATGCTAATCAGTTAGTATCGACTTAATTTAAGTAAACTATATGAGTACTTGCATTTAAGGCCTTACGTTTCTATATCACTTACACAATACTTGTTGCTTATTTGTAAAATAAATACTTGCATGCTAATTGAAGATTATTTCCGGATATTCTGTTTCTATGAACGGTTGTCTTGATTTTGATTTGCAAAGCTTTGGGATACTATGATAGGGTAGGGTAGGGAACAATGAACCATTGATTTGCATTTGTTTGTACTGAATCATCATTGCTATGCTTTGACCAATCTCCAAATCTAGTTTGTGTTGTAGCTGCGCATTTGTATATGCTTTTTGTAACCCCCTTTCATTTTTTGTTTGCCTGAAGTTTATGTTGCCTATTTGTATAACGATATTGGTTAGAAAAAAATAGTGGTATGATTATACATGTATAAACTTATTAATGCCTTGTGGTGGATGTTTCTTTTTCAGCCAATTACTTATTATTGCAGAGTACATCAATGATGTTATGAACATTTTTCATTACTGCATTTGTCACATTCTCCTTATCAATTATGACTGACTCATGTTGCTTTATGTTTTTCATTTGCAGAATGGTGTTGAATGGTCAAATTTGAGAAGTGCAGCAGTACAACATCATAGTTAAGAATTCTGCACAGATTGCTTCTTTTACTGTTAAAGATTGTTAGTTTGGATTTCACATAATTATGAGTATTCATCATAATTGACATACGTTCAAGTGTAATGCAGATCAAACTTAAAAGGCCTAGAAAGGCTATTATTATTTTATGTTTACAGATTTACTTTTTTTTTGTATGTCCAATTCTTTAGTGGCCTATTGACACATGGTCACTAATATATGCTTGTGTTGAGGTTTAGTGACCAAATAGTGTCTTTCAGTGACCACATTTGACCCTTTTAGTGATCAATTATATGATCACTGATGCTATTATTATCAGTGTCCAGATTACAGTGGTCACTAAAACTTAAACTTTTAGTGACCAAGTTTAAAAAGTGGTCACTATAGAGAATTAGTGACGAGCCTATAGTGACCATCTAGTGACCACCAATTTTTGGTCACTAAACATGATTAGTGACCAAAAGTCCTACCTTTAATGACCACTCCATTGGTCACTAGTGCCGAGATTTGTTGTAGTGTCGGGTCGGGTCGAGAGGGGGAGGTTGTTGGCTCCGTGGAGGGTGCGGAGGTGGCCGGGTAATGTTGAAGAGAGTCTTGACAGCATTGAGAGTGGTGGCGTTTGTGGGGACGAAGTTGGAGGAGGCGTTGGTGGGGGGGGTGCAGTTGAAGGTGGCGGCGGAGGAAGGAGCGGTGAGAATGGAGAGAGAGGCCGGCATAAGAGTGATGGTCTAGAGAGAGAGACAGAGAGAGAGAGATGGAGCTCTGGGAAAAGATGGGTTTCCTTCTATTGATAAGGTTGGTGAGTGTGTGATTTAAAAGAATTGATATGTTTTGACAAATTTTGGTTTGAATTTTCATGAAATTTTACGCAGGAAGATGAGCGCTCAAATTTTTAGAACTTAAGCGACGGAATGTTCTATTTCCGTCGTCTAAGTGATTCATAATTATTATTATTTAAAAAAAAAAACATTCCGTCTCCTAAGTAAACATTTCTGTCTCCTAAGTTCTACTTAGGCTACGGAATGTAATTCCGTCTCTTAAGTGATTCATATAAATTTTTTAATTTTTATTTTTTCAAAATGTCATCGTCTAAGTAAAAATATTCCGTCTCCTAAGTAGTACTTAAGCGACAGAATTTCATTCCGTCGCCTAAGTCGTTCTTAGGAGACGAAATCGAAATATTTCTTCTCTTAAGAACAACTTAATTAGGAGACAGAAACTGTTTCGTCGCTTAAGTAGAAAATTCCGTAGCGTAAGTACCACTTAGGAGACGGAATTTTTTAATTCCGTCGCCTAAGTGCTATTTTCCAGTAGTGGTTTTATTATGTGTTTGTTTAATTTTTTTTCCTCCCACATCCAAAACTTTCACCCAAGGAAAATGATTAACAAGGGGGGCTTTGGTTTTGCTTTGGCAGCAAAAGAAGGAATCCCATGAGACCTCAGTTTATTAAATCATGCACGCTGAAAATGTGCTGATATTATATAACAAACAAAGAAGATGCTCGATGATTTCAAATACGGTGAATACCTATAAGATGGTGGACACCCCACCTCCCATTTCTTCTTTTTTTTGGTCGTATACCTCCCATTTCTTCATTAACCTTTTGTTCAGTCCATCTAGTACTATAGCAATGGCTTCCTCATCCTTTCGCCACCTTCTCTTTTGCTCTCTAGCTATCATATTCCACATGACATTCATCACCCCCGCCGAAGCCAAAACATCATTTAGACCCAAGGCTCTTGTCCTTCCGGTATCCAAACACACTTCCGGCGCCATCCAATACCTCACAAGCATCAAGCAAAGAACTCCCCTAACCCTTGATATCGGCGGTACATTCCTCTGGGTAGATTGTGAGGACCACTATATATATTTCTTCTACCTACAAGTATGCTCGTTGCGGATCAGCTCAATGCTCACTCGCAAGGTCGAAGCGTTGTGATGAGTGCTTGTCTCCACCTAGACCAGGCTGCAACAACAACACTTGCACTCTCATGCCATTAAACCCTGTGATCGGATCGGAAGGCAACTTCGAAGAGGTCGGTCAAGATGTTGAAAATACTAGATAGAACGATTATGAGATAAGCAGCGGATTATATAGAAGAACTTTACTTTACTATTGAATAGAAGATTACAATTACTTGACAACACATGATCAAAAGTAATATATTCTCAAAAGTAAAATTACTTCACACTTGAAGAACACGGTCAAGTGTAATACAAAGCCACAAAGGTCTTTGTTGCCACGAAGGATGATA
>NC_020494.1:12535427-12564565 GCF_000184155.1 Fragaria vesca subsp. vesca | reverse complement strand
GACATTTCAAAGCAATATTTTTTTGAACTTGTACCTTTAGGTTTTTCGTCATCTTCAAGTTCCATTTCCCAAGCCTTCAGATTTCCGATCAACAAATCTACTGAATATTCATTCAAGTTGTATTGCTCCTGAATCGTCGTCTTTTTTATCCTGTACTTCTTTGGAAGAGATCTCAAAATTTTCCTGACAATATCAGATTCTTTTAAAGGACGTCCCAAGCTTTCACATAAACTAGAAAGATCAGTAAAACGAGCATAAAAATCATCAATAGATTCATCATCTTTCATTTTCAAAGCATCAATTTCAGAATAGTATTGTTGTAACCTTTGTTCTTTTACAACATCATTACCTTCATGAAGAACACATAATTTATCCCAAACCTGTTTGGCGGTAACACAATTCTGAACCTTCTTTTTTTCATCTCTGCTTAGAGCAGCATAGAGAGCATTTAAGGCTTTGTGATTAGCTTCACTCAGTTTGATCTCTTTTTCATCCCAATCATCTTCGTCCTTTAATTTAGATGACGACCCTTCTGGAGCTTTTCCATCCGTAGAAATCTCAGGAGCTTTCCAGCCACGTTCCACACTTCTCCATGCATGAAAATCAATGCCATAAATGAATGATCTCATTTGAAGTTTCCATTGAGCAAAATCCATTCCTTTGAGCATGGGCGGTTGATTCAACCCATTTCGTTCCATCTTTAGCTAGATCTACCGGACACCTCCAGCACCTGCTCTGATACCAAATGAAAATACTAGATAGAACGATTATGAGATAAGCAGCGGATTATATAGAAGAACTTTACTTTACTATTGAATAGAAGATTACAATTACTTGACAACACATGATCAAAAGTAATATATTCTCAAAAGTAAAATTACTTCACACTTGAAGAACACGGTCAAGTGTAATACAAAGCCACAAAGGTCTTTGTTGCCACGAAGGATGATAACGCCACGGAGGTCGTTGAAGCCACGAAGGTCTTGAATGGAGCCACGAAGGTCTCGAAATGCCACGAAGGACTTGAAGCCACGAAGGTCTCGAAATGCCACGAAGGACTTGAAGCCACGAAGGTCTTCAATGGAGTCACGAAGGTCTCTTGCCACACAGGACTATACTATGATCTGAATATTTGTTCACACAAAAAAAACTCTAGAGCACACATTCACGAAACCTATATTTTCTTCTCAATGTTTTTCTCTTCTCCCTACCATATATATATCTATGTATATATGTTAAACCCTAGCACCTCTATCTCCACATGTATACAGCCGTACCTCGAGATATATATATATATATATATATATATATGTATATATATAAACCAAACCCTTGCAGCCGAACCTAGCTGCCCTCTTTTCCATCTAGATCCGAATCACCTCAATGCCATAACAACTTTCTAAATCTAAATTGTATAGAAAAGGAACTAACCTTAAACAGCCTATATCCTAATAAACTGAAAATATATTTGAAAATACATTCCAAATATATCTAGAACTATCCATATAAAAGATGAGAAATATAGAAGGAAATCCCAACCTATATGGCAAGAGACCTTCCGAATAGGAAACTTCAATATCTTCTCTTTGTCACTATTTTCGAAATCTTTGAACTCCATCAACTCATGGAGGCCAATATATCTTCAGATGTTATCTCACTTCACTCCACAGATGGGTCTAATCCTACCAAGATCGTTTCTGTACCCAACTTACTCTTCGTTTGCAGCCAAACATTTCTCCTGACACAACTTGCAGCAGGTGTCAAGGGTATTGCTGGCCTTGGCAGGGCTAAAATCGGCCTCCCTTCCCAATTTGCTTCCGCTTTTAGCTTCAAGAGAAAATTCGCCGTGTGCTTGCCCTCCTCAAGAAGATCATACGGCGTCGTATTCTTCGGGGACGGGCCATACAATCTGCTTCCCAGTATTGATGTATCTAAGTCTCTTATCTACACCCCGTTGATCATCAATCCTGTAACTACTGGGGCTAATTATGAAGAAGGAGAGCCTTCCTTGGAATACTTCATCAACGTAACGTCAATCAAGATCAACGGAAAGGTACTATCCGGATTCAACACTTCGTTGCTGACAATCGACAAAGACGGGTACGGAGGCACAAAGATTAGCAGCGTCAATCCTTACACAGTCATGGAGACCTCAATCTACAACGCTTTCGTTAATCTCTTTACTAAAGAACTCTCTGGCGTGCCGAGAGTGACACCGGTAGAGCCATTCGGGTCGGCCTTCCGGTTCCTAACATCGATCTGGTGTTGCAGAGCGAGAGCGTGTACTGGAGGATCTTCGGGGCGAACTCGATGGTGCAGGTGAACCAGGACGTGCTGTGCTTAGGGTTTGTGGACAACGGTCAGAGCCCGAGTAACCCTAGAACTAATATTGTGATTGGGGCGCATCAAATTGAGAACAATCTTCTTCAGTTTGATTTGGCTTCTTCTAGGCTTGGATTCAGCTCCTCTCTCTTGTTCCGACAGACGACTTGCGCTAACTTCAATTTCACTTCTGTTGCTTAGATCTAGCTAGTGGCTAATTAATCCATTCATGTGATAATAAATGGTTATGGCAGCTCTCGATGTAACCCTGCATCCGCGAACTGTTTTCTTTATTTTCTTATTTCTCTACATTATCCTTGTCAGAGTGTACTGGTTTGATATTATCCAATTCAGAAAGATCCACAGATTCTGTTAAAGTGAGACTAATGCCCTAACTTGTTACAGTTTCCCAATATGCTGCTTGTCAAAATGAAAGGATAAGTACCAGTCTTACTCATCGATCATGATCTAGCTGCTTATATAAATATATAGCTTTCCCCTCTCTTACTTTCTCTTTTCATAATATAATGATCACTGTCTAAACTTAGACGTCAGGCATATGAGAATGTGAGTGAAGATTTACCCCATTTGCATGTTTTAAGTTACAGAAAATTTATCCTAGAAAACGTATGGCTTCACTCACCCCATTTGCATGTTAAGTTACAGAAAATTTATCCTAAAAAACGTATGGTATAGCATCTTTCACTTCTTTCTTCGTGAGAAATGGTAAAAAAAGTGGTTACGGTTGTACTTCTTCCACGGTGCAAATTAAAGTCTCAAGAAAAAAAGAAAAAAGATATACCATGCATGATCATTGACGATGAATATTAGTCTTAATTTATTTAGTAAACTTCAGAGAGACGAAATTGTGATTTGATCCGACATGGAGATTCTCTAAATGTGAAGTGATATATACAACCTCAACTTCCAGGAGTAATCCAACCCTCATCTTGCAGTGTAGACAGTAGACCCTGTAGTATTACGTTTCAAGTGTTTCAAAGCAAACCTTATTATACAATTACCCAAATTTCTCATCAACTGTTAATTAGTGACTCCGACGTAGAATCACGTTATATGCAATGTCTAATACTGTATTACATGTTTCCTTGCATGAGAAGTAGGAAAATGTAGCCATGATATTTTAAAAATGCATCCATTTAGAGAGGCAAGTAATTTAACATTAATTAAATAATTTCAATGGGTAGGTTAATAAACTACAGTTCTAAGACAGAATACTCATAGGCGGAGGCATTCAAGGACCAAACATGACACCGCTTCAGATTTCAAATTATATGTTGTAAGAGCATGATATCTTTAGCAATGCTAATTATTTTTTAGTTGAATTTTAATTAAATTAGCTAAAATATCATTTTGACTAGCCATTTTAGAAATGTGGTTGCATCAATAGTCTCTATTTTAGCTAGCATTACATCAACATTATTTTTCAAATAAAGATTAAATAGTTTAAATATATTTATATATCACGTAAAATATCTTACAAGGAATGTATTAAATTATAGCTAGCCTCATCTGAGTCATATCGCTCTCTATATTTAGCTAGCGAGATACCTAAAAGTCATTATAGCTAAAATTTAGCTAGTCTGCTAGAGCTCCGAAAATATTAAAAAAAAAAGCTAAACACGCTCTCTAAAATAGGTAAAAGTTAAAATAGAGAGTTTGCTAAAGTTACTCTAATCATTCAAAACTTGGCTCAATTTAACCAAACTTTAGTAAAACCATAAGTATTGGCACTCATAACCCCAAGATGGACGAGTCATGTATAATTTAGCTTAACAAATTTTTCTATCATAATAATTTCGCCACAAAGTTTATTTATATTTTTTTAACCTTTTCATCAGCCCCCTTCGATTAAGATTTCTGGTTCCGTCTTTGATAATACTAGAGGCAGCAATAAAAGAAGAAATTCATCCTCGATCGAAATGGGAACATAACTAGGTCACGCATATTGATGAATAGAAGAACAAAATATAATGTCATATGAAACTACATTGGTCCAAATATCTCGACTCAAAGTTCCAACTGCCAAATCACCATCCTGCTCGACGTTTCCGAGCTTTTGCCTCCTCTCAAATCCAAAGGACCAAACATAATCATTTGTTCAATTGCCCACCCACCAACAACCATCAATATTATTAAAACCCTAGGAAGATTCCATAACTAATCTATTTAATTAGCACACACAGATAGACCACATGCATAAATGATAAGTGAACACGACGCAAACCCAGCCATAGCAAATACAATTAAGGAAAGCTTGCTTTATAATCAGTTGTTAATTGGAAATCAAAGACTCGAGCGGCCTTTGGATTTGCTTTGACAGCGAAAAAGGATTAGCACTGCGGAAAGAGCCGGCGCTATTCATAATCGATCATCATATATAGCCAATTCTTAGTTAATTGCTCCATCTGGGTCAAGGAAAATAGAAAGATAGGTCAATAACAAAGGGAGCAGGTTCAGACCTCAATATTATAACATGCACACTAAAACTGGGTTTACTTGAAAAACAATTAACCTTCCATATTGAAAGACTTGCAACAGCTATAAAATGGGATACATCCTCCTCCAACTTCTTCAACCCAGTCATCGATCTACATAACAATGGCTAATTCCTCATCATTTCTCTGCCTTGCTCTATTTTCCTCACTCGTCTTCTTCATCGCCACTCCATCTTTAGCCAAAACATCTTTCCGTCCCAAAGCCCTGGTTCTTCCGGTAGCCAAACACTCTCCCACTCACCAATACCTCACCAGCATCAAGCAAAGAACCCCTCTTGTCCCTGTAAGACTAACCCTAGACCTCGGCGGTCAGTTCCTTTGGGTAGACTGTCAACAAGACTATGTCTCATCTACCTACAAACCTGCCCGTTGCAACTCAGCTCAATGCTCCCTCGCAAACTCTAAGGCCTGCACTACAGAGTGCAACTCTTCCCCCAGGCCAGGCTGCAACAACAACACATGCAGTGTCCTCCCAGACAACTCCGTCATCCCCACAGCCGGTAACGGCGGTGAGGTAGGTCAAGACGTCGTCTCCCTCCACTCCACAGACGGTTCTAACCCTACCACGCTCGTTTCTGTTCCCAATTTCCTCTTCGCTTGTGCTGAAACCTTTCTCTTGGACCGCCTTGCGAGTGGTGTCAAGGGTATGGCTGGTCTTGGTAGAGCTAATATTGGACTTCCTTCTCTGTTTGCTTCCGCTTTTAGCTTCAAAAGAAAATTCGCCATTTGCTTGCCTTCCTCAACAAAATCATACGGTGCCGTTTTCTTCGGAGATGGCCCTTACAACCTTGTTCCTGGCATTGACGTCTCTATATCTCTTACTTACACCCCATTTCTCCTCAACCCTGTAAGCACTGCCAGTGCTTATTTCGAAGGTGATGCTTCTACATAATACTTCATCAACGTAACGTCAATCAAGATCAACGACAAGGTCGTCACCTCATTCAACACTTCCTTGCTAACCATCGATGAAAACGGTTATGGCGGCACGAAGATCAGCACAGTTCATCCCTACACGGTCTTGGAGACGTCAATATACAACGCTGTTGTCAACGCATTTGTGAGTGAACTCTCTGATGTACCCAGAGTGACAGCCATAGCACCATTCGGAGCTTGCTTCAACTCAACCGCCATTGTTAGCACGCGTGCCGGCCTGGTTGTGCCTACCATCGACCTTGTGTTGCAGAGCGAGAGCGTGTACTGGAGAATCTTTGGGGCCAACTCGATGGTGCAGGTGACCAAGGACGTTGTGTGTTTAGGGTTTGTGGATAATGGTCAGAGCCCGAGTAACCCAAGAACTAATATTGTGATCGGAGGTCATCAGATTGAGGACAATCTTCTTCAATTCGATTTAGCTTCTTCTAGACTTGGGTTCAGCTCCTCTCTCTTGTACAGATCCAGACAAACAACTTGCGGCGACTTCAATTTCACATCAGTTGCTTAGAAATATTTGCTGGCCATTGTTGTTTTTGTATTTCAAATGTTTAATAAATGGTTGATTGCTTCTGAATCTGGAGGCATCAATCATGATTGAGATTGAATAATTGATATTTGGGTCCGGTTCAATTCAAGGGACAACATATTTGACACAAATTTTGACACCGATTGTGATCCATTAAATTTTAAAATGTTCAACGGTCCAGATTTATTGTATGAATGATGTCAGCACAACACTAAATGATATGGAAATTACATGTCATTTTATATTTCTAATCTAAAAGTAAACTCCTATTAATAACAAAATTAAAATCTGAAAAAATCACAAAACCTCGAAAGAGAAAAATAAGAAGAAGAAGATCGATGAACAGAATACGAACTCGAGGAAAAATACTAAACCCTAAATCCAATGATGCCAAGGGACAAAAGGAATTTGTGCCTTGGGTTTCATTCTCAATCTTTGATTTGGTTTTGTCATCTTCATCTACATATTCACCCTTGGTGAGACTTGACAAAACATTGAGAAATTGTGATATATATTACTCATGTCGAATTCATGATCAATATGATTCAAGAATTTTGAATGGCTTCACCCAATTTTTGTGGAATTGTATAGTTCCAGTTAGCAAAGTAATTGGGAGAATGGAGATGAAACCATGGAGAAGGAAAATAGGATGAAAACTTGAGGATGATATCAATGTTTCTTCTGGTGTTTGACGTCTTTGAGTTTTTTCAGACCCTTGATATTTATATTAATTGTTTGTGTATTTCGATCATATGTTTTACTATTTACACATTCCAAGTACTAGTTCTCGATCATCTCCTACTTAAAAGTTGAAACACAACCTCCAAATAGATGATCAGCTGTTTCATTATATTATCACATAAAAGACAACTATTATCATCAATAAGGCCAAACCTTGATAATCTATCTCTAGTTTTAAGTCTTCCTCTCAGCAATAACCATCCAAATAATTTCTCTTTAGGTGGGACATCAAGTTTCCACACCTTATTTATCAAGTCAATTTGCTGGTGTTTTTCCAACTCATTCATCTGTAGCCAAGTCACAGATTTTATTGAGAACCTTCCATTAGCTAAAGGCCCCCATATATATATTCATCTGGTTGATGAGATACCGAAATAGGAATTCCAATAATTTGTTTGACAACTTCCTGATCAAGAACCTACAAAAGTTTAGGAATATTCCAACAACCACCAAAAATATAGTCAAAAACTGATTCGTCTAAATTTAGGGTATTCCTGTTGCTTTCAGGAATCAAATATAATAACGGGAACTCATATGCCGAATTGAAAGTCCATAACTTAATATTCCTGCCATCCCCTACTACCCATCTCATTCCCTTAAGAATGAGGCTCCTTGCATCGAGAATGCCTTTCCAAGCTAGAGAACTTGATTGCTTTTTATTTGCATTAAAAAAAGAAACTTTCCTCGTATACTTTTTCCTCATGATTTGAGACCACCAATTCTCTTGGTCATTTAACACTTTCCATGCAAGTTTAGCAATTGCTGCATTATTAAAGAATGCGGAAGGTCTAATTCCTAAACCTCCCACACTCTTAGGAGTGCAGACTTTGTTCCAACTGACCGAGGGGCATTTTGCATCTGATCCCCAAAAGAAATCTCTAGCCTGTTTGTCAATGGATTTTGTAATCTTTTTGGAGCATTTAAAACATGACATCACATGATTAGGCATTCCAGAGAGATTAGATTTAATAAGGGTAAGTCTACCTGGTCGAGAGAGCGTACCTTTTTTCCAGCCAGCCAACTTCTTGAAAATTTTCATGCGAAGCTCTTTAGCGTTAACAGGATCCTTCTAAAAAACAACATTATGGATACCAAGATATTTTCTTATGGTAGTTTTTTGCTGAATATTTAGAATGCTAACAATTTCCAATTTAAGAGCAGTGGGAGTTTTGGGAGAGAAATAAAGAGAAGATTTATGAAAATTAATTTTCTGGCCATAAGCCACAAAAAATGTATCAAGTACCTCAGAAATTTTCCTAGCAGCTTTTTTAGTAGCTTTTCTAAAAATGAGACAACCATCTGCAAACATTAGGTTAGAGATTCTAAAGCCATGAGGAGACGATAATAAACCAACCTGCGATTTATGGTTGGTGGCCAATGCATTGAGCTGCCTGATTAAAGGTTCCATAGCAAGAATAAAAATATAAGGTGAAAGAGGATCACCCTGTCGTATTCCTCTAGTTGGTTGAAACCAACCTTCAGCATTACCATTAACAAGGACTGAAAAAGAAACCGTCGAGATACAGTTCATGACCAACTTGATCCAGTTTTCATGAAAACCAAACTTTTCTAGACATTTTGAGATATACTCCCAACTAAGATAATCATAAGCCTTTTCCAAGTCAAGTTTTACAGCCATAGAGCCAACTTGACCTTTCTTTCTTTGAAAATCAGAGAAAAGTTCATGAGCTATCAAGATGTTGTCCTGTATAGCTCTTCCAAGAGCAAAGGCACCTTGATTCTTAGAAATACATTTTTCTAATAAAAGCCTAAGCCTTTTCACTATGATCTTAGTAATGATCTTGTAAGAAACATTGCAAAGACTAATTGGTCTGAAATCAATCACTTGTTCCGGTTTTTCAATTTTTGGGATCAGAGCAATATTTGTATTATTGATAGAATCCAAGGGCTTGTTTAGCATGAAAAAATCTTTTATCATGGGTATGATAGTACCTTTAACTTCAGTCCAACAGTTCTGATAGAAGCTTGCATGTAACCCATCTGGTCCTAGAGCTTTTAGGGCTCCAATAGACTTAACTGCATCCCAGATCTCCTCATCTATAACCTGCTTTAAAAGAAGATCATTATCAACATTATCAATACACGGATCAATGACATTAATGAAGTTTGTAATAGCAATGTCACTGGGTGTGGTATCCTTCTGAAATCTTTTCTTAAAATCTTTAACTAAAATATCAGAAATTTCTTCCTTTGTATTGACCCATGTTCCCATTGCGTTCTTTAATTTCAGAATTGTGTTGCTTCTTCTCCTCATGTTTGCTTGTGTTTGAAACAAAATTGGTATTTTTATCACCAAGGTTAAGCCAATTTGCTCTAGCTTTTTGCGCCCAAAATATCTCATCTTTGTAGCATTGCAGTAATTGTTGCCTTATAGTCATATCCTGCTCCTGCAAGTAATCAGAGAAAGGAGAACTCATTAGTTGTTGTTGAAGATCATTACTTCTATCATTCAATTCCTCAATCTTCTTGAAAAGATTGCCATAAACATTCTTGTTCCATATCTTAACCTGGGCCTTGAATTGGTTACAAATAGTCAAAAAATTTAAAAGAGGATCACTCTCTAGGTTTTGTGTCCAAAATCTATTGACCAGAGGTCTAAAATCTTTATGAGCAAGCTAGATAGCTTCAAATTTAAAGCCATTGCCTTTCTTTGCCTGTTTATGCTTCACTGTTAGGCAAATTGGGCCATGATCAGAGCCAATAATTGGAAGATTCTCAAGGGTCACATTTGGAAATTGATTAAGGAATTTAGCATTCACACAAGCTCTGTCCAGTCTCTCATAAATGAGAGTATTATCCTTGTGTTTATTTGTCCAAGTGAAAGGAACACCAATTGCATCAAGAGAAGTAAGATTTGCATTATTCAGAAAGCTCAAAAAATTTAACATGAAATTGGTAACTGCTTGGTTGCCCCCAAGCTTTTCATTAACATCTATAATGATGTTGAAATCTCCCATAATGAGCCAGGGTTCATCATTTCTTGGCTTTAAGTCCAAGATTTCATTCCACAAGGCAGCTTGTTTTTCTTTTTTAGGATAGGCATAGAGAAAAGTGGAATACCAATGATTGTTAGTTGCAATTTCTGTAATCATACAATGAATAAAACGGTTATGTGGTACACTAACATCAACCTGTACCATTCTAGATTTCCATAATAACAAGAGACCACCACATTGACCTTGTGCAGGTCTAACATAATGAGAATCAAAGGGGAGTGTTCTGGTCTTACTAACTATATCATCTGAAGCTCTAGTATCTAAGATACACAGGACATCAATATCTAAACTTGAAGCATAGAAATTCGTTTGAGCCAAAAAACCCGGCCAGGAACTTCCCCGGCTATTCCAAGAGAGCATCTTCATATATAACAATTTAACATTAAGGAGGTGCCGACCTCAATTTTGGTTCCAACAGCATCATTCATATCAACTATCACTTCTTTGTTCGTTCCACTATCATATTTGACAACATTATCAAATAAATGGAAAAGGCTCACAATATTGGTTTCAGTAATACCAATACACAGTTCACAAGCATCAATGTCAACCTGAATGCAACTTCTAGAAGATGGAAGAGTACTCCCAATCCTTCTATAACTATCTTTCCTCCCAATAACCCAGATTCTATAAGGGTATAACAAACAGAATCTAAGGTTATGTAATAAATAAAACCAATTAACAAATAAGATGAGTACGAGATAGAGACATACCTGGGTTGAAATCATAAGGACACGTACCTGGGTCCAAATTGAGATCTTGACAAGATCAATTCTAAACAGGTCAAGAAGGACGGCCTGACCCTGAATTGATCCTCGCTGTAGATTTAATTGATTGTCCACAACTCCGTGTGAGCAGTCATCGCTCGAAGTCTTGAAGTGGTAAAGCACCAGCACCGGTGACATGAGCGCCCATCCTTCATCAGTAGATCGATCTACTATGGAGTACTTCAACAGAACCAGCCGGAAACATTCCTCTCTAGCATCCATAGATAGAAGCGAACGTTCTGGTAGCATTTCGGTCTAAGAACCCGACACAGGTCTTGGGTGAGACTTGGAGATCAAAATCGGACTCGATCTGTAAGGTACCCATGAAATAGATGAGGAATTCGTAGCCAAAGGAAGAATTTGGAACGAGGATAGGCCATGGCGGCCACCAAGCGATCCACCTAGCGAAGCCGCGAAACCCTAGCAGAGCCCAAAACGCCAAACTCTTGGCGCGTGGGGCGCGTTCCATTTTTTAACTAGTGAAGTGGTTGTTACATAAGATGACCAGTTTGTTACTTCTAATATTTTCCACCGGTATGAACAAGCAAGTAAGGAGAAGAAGCTGTAAAGTCAGTGTGACGTTTTCAGTGACATGGTTGCGGAGGTGTGTGCCATCTTATGTATGCATCACCTGTTTGTTTTCCATGAACACTAGTGAGATCGATCTCTTACTTATGCAGAAATATTAGAAGAAGAGGAAACATACGGAAGACATGCAGTACGAAGTAAGCCCCATTCTATTGATGCATCTCAAATAGTTTAAACAAACTTGGGTTTCTAGTTTTAAAATTGCATTACAATGTGTGACTGGTTGTCTAGTACGAAGAAGTACTGCTACGTACAAGCATGCTATTGATTTTCAAGGTGGGTCCAAATCTAAGTTAGCATGCTCATCCAAATCAGTTACGAGTGTAATTTTCATTTTATTTATTTTCCCTCTAAATAGTGAAAGAAACTTCTTACTGCAGCGATTTCTTGTTCAATATCTCATGTTAAATCAACTGGCAAACAGAACGAACTGAAGTTCGATCAATAACAGCTGATATATAGATTCAAAGCACAAATCTCATTGACCATTCATAATTAGACATAATTAATACCTTAATCTTATAGGTACGATCTAGAATGGATTATTACTTAATTATCAAGTAAAATACTAATAAGAGGCAAGCTGACATTTGCCAACTAGGACTTCATGCGCAACAGTTCAAGCGCTTCCCCATCTAGCAAATCTGTGGTGACTCTGAGCTTTCTGTAATCTGCAAATGTGAAGGGGGTATACAAACGTAGGTGTTCCGCATCAACAAATTTCGGATGGGCTTCTACTACCTCGTCCTTCGGTCCCAACAAAAACGAAGCAATAGAGACCCGAATGGTGGCTTCCAAGCATTGCACTCTATGCTTTACATTGCACAGCATCCCATCGCTCCACACCTGGGGTAAAATAAAAATTAGCAAAAGTTACTGACAACATAATATATGTTACCAATCACCTACCTTAGCAATATCTCCAAGATTGACAAGGAGACTGCCTGGACAAGGATCAACTGGTACAAAAGCACCAGACTTGTCCATCACTTCTATACCCCCAACATTTTCATCGGCTTGAAGAATGGTCAGAAATCCCGAATCTGTGTGTAACTGAACTCCGGAAGTTCCAAAGGATTCAGGAGTGAAGTTGTACTTGTTAATCCTAAACATGCAAGTCCATTCCTTCAGAGAATCACCCTCCAACCCAAGACTCTCCGCCAACTTCTGCCCTATATCTACTATCAGCTCATATATTGCTCCTGCATACTTCTCTATTACCTCTCTGCTCATTCAGTAACATTAAGATACCAACTCAGCAAACATATACATATATATGAATCTTAATAAATAGACCATTTTGTTGTTTACTAAACATGTGTTATGTAGTAAGAAGGTCAATGTAAGATATAAAGAAACATAAATATGAACAATAAGCAGAAATGATATGGAGTTAGCAAAGCAGCCCTAGCTAACCTCTGGTAGGAAGAAGCATCCAACTGAGAGCAAAAGGTCTGCACTGCCTGAGATGAGCCGAAGTCATAGAGACCCAAAGTCTCATAGAGAGGGTTGACCTTGCTGGGTGCCAAGTAGCCGCTGGCAGCTATGACATCAGTGTTGTTCTTCTTGATTTCCACGGGACGATCAAGAAGAGACCTGACCACCATCTTCATCTCTGACATCAGAGTTATTGGGATCTTGTGGTTGACTAGCCTGAAGCAACCCCATTCCTCGGATGCTTCCCTCAGCTTCTTGTACTCTTAAGAATCTGGAAATTTATTCAGAGCAATCACTGGAATAGCCATTTCTAAGTTTACTAGCTTGTTAGAGCTAAATGTAAGTTCTCTTGGTTTTATAAGTTTGTTTGGCTGATTCAGCTCCACCCTGACTTTGAGTACACACTTTAAGTTTCACATTTCCTTTTTATTATTGGCAATGGAGTATATATTACTTGTAATTCAATGTTTGTCCAATTCTGTAATATATATCTTTTATTTCCTAAACTGGTAAAGCTAAACCAACACGCTGGCAAGAAACTTGTAGCACGACATTTGCTGGTTTGCATACACTCTGCAATATTCACATTGAATTCCATTACTGAAACTTTCACATTGGATTCCAGGACATTTGCTTATTGTAATTTTCAGTAAGTGTGTGATTTTGGGGAACTTACAAGTTCCATTATTGATCTATATTGGATTAGAAATTTAGAAGATATGTTTACATGGCAGAGAAGACGAATTGAATTAGAACTCCATACACAAATCAACAAAGAGTTTGACATATATACACAAGATCTAGAGAACTAGTTATATCCTCCTATTATCAGCTCGACATATCTACTATGATCTAGGTGTAAACTTATATCATTTCAGGAAAAAAGAGACATACATTACATAATTGGACAAACATTGAATTTAACATAGACACTTGAAAATCGAGACAGTATCATTAGTCTAAATGGGGTTGGCGCAACTCTATACAACCTATGCATCTCTCATGGGTCAGTCCTATTTGGTTTGGCAGTTGTCTAAGCATAAGAATAAAAAAATAAAAAATGTGACTAGTTTTGACATCATTAAGTCCCCATACAAAAGGAGCAGTTTCTTACCAATTGTGAGCTTTATTATCAAGACCCAATGATCGACAACACCGTTCTGGCAGCCTCCTCCGTTTGGTTTCTTGATTATAACAGACGGTCTCGACAGCCACCATAGTCCCTGACCCGTGTTCTTCATTCCGACGGCCTCCCTTGCCCTCTCGCGGTGGAAATCGAGAGAGATCGAGTAGTATGAGGTTCCCTGTTAGCATCTCTTTTGACATGTTGTAACTTGATCCTAGCATAGTAGCATGCAGCAGAAACATCATGCATGTGAGAGAGTTCTTGACTTTTCTACTATATATATGTGCATGAAAGTAGGGCTGGTATTGGTAGGTATACCAATTATATTTTTCAATACCATGTACCAACCAACTTAAAATTGGTAGGCAAAATCTTGTACCAAAACCAACCGCCAAAGTTGGTATACCAACTTAGTTGGTACGGTTGGTACTCGGTTGGTACGGTTAGTATTGGGCATCTACCAAGTTTAAATTGAGGCCCAACAAACTGAAAGGCCCAGCTCATTTAAATCCTTTTTTTGGGCCTATACCAAACTTCTATCAATTATCAAACTATTCAAAGTTCAAACACATTCAAAGTTTCACACATCATAATATCATATAATTTCAAATGCATAAACAAGCAAGATCAAAACTTCAAAAGTTCAAATGCAACAAGCCAACAACGTCCAAAGTCTTATACAGAAAATTAAACAACACATGTCCAATGAAAACACAAAAGTCCAGATTAGCAGGGAAAGAATGATGTTGTGAGGCCGGGAGAGTGCTAGACTGCTAAACACCTCTATCTTAATTAATTAAATTCATCAACTATTCAACTAACTGGACCTGTACCCCGAGCAAGTTTAAGAAGCAAGCTATATATAAATTCAAACAGGTTGTCTATCTCTCTATCTATCTCCTCATTCAAACCCTACCCTCTTCTTCTTCTCTCTCATTCTCTCTAACTTGAACAAAAATCAACATTGCTACCCAATTCACTCCTACTCTCTAACTATCAAAAGGTCCATTCTTTCTTCCAAGCTATCGACATTTCATAATCTACCTTCTATTCATCCAACTGATGAATTCATAACTCTAAAGCCAATGCAAAATAATCGAAACAAGCACCGAAACACAACAAATCATATCTCAAATCCAAATCACCATCAAAATGTTCACAGAGCATAGAACACAATCAACACATAGATTGATAGATAACAATCATAACACATAGATTGATAGATACATACGGAGATTCGAGGCTTGGTGCTGCGAAGTCGACGGCGAGTTGAGGCGCTGCCCTTCGTCGGAGAGTCGAGACACTGCCCAGCGTTGCCCTTCGTCGGAGAGTTGAGGCGATGCCCAGCGCTGCCCTTCGTCGGAGAGTCGAGGAGCTGCCTAGCGCTGCCGAGTCGAGGTGGCCGAGGTGCTGTTGAGTTAACGACAAGAGAGGCGAGATGGCTAGAAGTTGAGTCGAGGTGGCGGAGCCGAGGAGGTGTTGCGAAGTTGAGGTGGCCGAGCCGCGGGGGTGCTGCGAAGTAGAGAGATGAGGCGAGACGCGAGAGAGACGAGCGTGAGAGGCCGAGACCCGAGAGTGACTGTGAGTTATTGAGAATAGAGTCAACTGACTCAACTCAACTAACTAAGTAACCTAGGTTAGATCCATAGTCCACAGATCAACGGCTTAGATTAATAGTTTTAATCTTTTTTTTTTAATATAACTCGGTTGGTACATGGTATACTGTGTTTTGGGAAAATCTGTACCATGTACCAACCGACTTCTAAAACTTGGTACGGTACTACTGTACCGAAAACTCGGTTACCAACTACTTGGCATACCAATTTGTTTGGTACGGTTGGTACGTGGTTGGTTGGTATCGCCAGGGTCCCAAATTGCCACCCCTACATGAAAGGAGACATTTGAGGACCAAGGGATGCCATCACACCTCTCAACTTTCTTGGTGATGTGTGATTTCTAACAAAGAGGGCATTGATTTTGAATTTTTGATAGAGTTTCTAGTTAATTATGATTGATGGCACCCCTAAAATATTTGGTAATCACTTATGGTGAGCAAGGGAGCAAAGAATTTGCATTCATTTCTTTCCTAATCGGCTAAAATATAGCATTATTCATCTCCATTTTCATAACTAATATTAGTTCTCTTAGAACAATGAAGTTTTAGTTTGATTCATGATTCAATTAAATTACTCAGTTATCTATTAACATAAACTTAAAAACAAAAATTTAGCTAAAATAAACTAGTAATGAAGACGTGTCGATGGAATTGCTCGTTTGTCTTCTAAAATGGGAGGAGAAATTAATGATTATCGATTTATATCTTAATGTATACTGAAAATTATATTCGATTTAATATATCAATAAAGTTTGGATATTTTTTTTTACTGTATATCAGCCTGCCCCTCTAAACGTAAATTTCTAGCTCCGCCCCTGCATATGTGTATAGCATATATCAAGCCGTGAGCCGTTCAATCGTTTTAAATTTTGAATTGCCAAACGATTAGACGGCTTACGGCTTGATGTATGCCATACAAATGTGTATAGCAGCCGAACCCGAGAGCTCTAAGATTTGCATGTACAAAGATGATGCAATCCGTTTCAAGCAGTTGCTCAAGACATTTTTAAGGGCAAGTTTAAAATTATTGTAACTTAAAAAGAATTAATAATCGCTTCTTCAAGCATTTTACAAATAAACCTTGTTAAAAATAATTTTATTTTTATTTTTATATCCAGAGAAGAAAGCACACACTCACTAGTCTCCTGGCATATAACCAATTTTAGGTTACGTTTGTTACATCGGATTAATAGGAATTGGACTAGCTTAGGTAAGAAAATAAACCGAAACCCCTGTTTGGTGGAACCAGGGATTCATTTTAATGAGTATACGGAGTCCCCGTGTCTCATGCTGACCTTCTTACACAGACACCTCAAATTTCATCGGACTCTCTAACGCGTTCATCTCTTCTATTTTCGCTCGACTGCTCCTGCCCATGAACAATTTCTCTCCTCCTCCTTTCTCATTCTCTCTTCCAGGAAGAGGTTGTTCACGCTGTTCTTCAACCTTTTCTTCCTCCTTCTTTCTGTATATTCTGGAAACTGACTGAGGATTGATTATCTATTGGCAATTGTTTATGGGTTATAGTTAATTTACAGATTGATTGAAGATTTGGTGTCTGGGTAGCTTGTTTTGCTATGAATTGATCAATTCCGTGGCTGATTTTTTCTTATTCTGTTGAAGATTTGACTGTGGTACGTTTGGTGTGAAAGTTGAATGATTTTAGTCTGTATTGATTTTGTGGTGATCAACAAGTTCATGTCTGATTTTGTGGTCAGCTTCTTTAATATACGTTTTCAGTTTTTTGATGAGTTTATGGAATGTGCATGTCATGGTTTGTTGATGACCCCTCTGGTATTTGCAGGAAAATGATTCGAGTACTGGCCTTTCCATTTTGTTTGTTCAATCATGATTTCAATTGATGAGTCCTGCTTGCAAATGAAGGAGCTGCTCAATCCGATTCAAGTCAAGCTTGCTAATTGCCAATGATGGAATCCAAATTAAGGAGCAGTCTTAACCAGAGTAATTGAAATTGGAGATGGGGAAGTTTAGAAGAAATTGAAGAGGGAGAGGATCGAGTCCTGCTTGCACCAAACATGGGTCAAGGCTTCCATAGCATAAGCCAGGCTTGAGGAATGAAGGACTATTGAAGGAACTAAGCCCGGGTAACACAGTCCCCCTTACCAAACGTGCTGTTAGTCTCAACTCTCCCGCCGGGGGAAAGTGGCAGCCGCCGACATTCTCCGAGCAAAGAAATGCTGACACTTGTTTTACTTGCTTTCCGATTCTCAGGTGAGTTTTCTTGTCATGTTCCTCTGTTCAAAGTTTGCATTGGATTTTGGATTGCAAATTATCTTCTTTGTCTTCGTTGAGATTGTGTCAATTGGTGGTGCACTGATATTTGTTCATGGATGACTCTTCTTTGTTGGGCATTCGAGTTCCGAAACTGGGTCTGCTGAGGACCCGTTGTTTGATACTATTCTTCCTTGCAATTTGAGAATATCTGAGTTTGATTACTGTTCACATTGCTCATTTCTGATGGTCTGTACTGTATGTTTGCTGCTTCAATTTTATGCGAGTTTTACATTTTTCTCATATTTGAGTTTGTTTTCTGTCAAGATGTTACTTCCAGAAGTAGTCAATGTTATAGTTTTGAGTTCTCTGCGCTACACTTCCCTTAAATCATGGCCCTTTCTTCAGTGTCTCAGTTTCTCTTCTCATTAGTTTACCTAATAAAATCACAAACTAGGAAACTTGCAGTTCTCTTGTGTATTATAGAGATAGCTGACAATTAGCTCCAGTGAAAGGTTGTTGAAATAGAGGAAACCTCTTAGCCAAAATTGTAAATCAGGTTGTGAAGCGATGCTATCCTAGCCAATTACAAGTGCATCTCACCGTCGTTTTTCATTTTTATTTGTTTATTCATTCGTTTTTCATATGGGTGGTATTCACTGCACTCAGCCTAGCTATTTTCATAATTAGCTAAGCTCATCAGTTGTATGAGATTAGGCAAACCCAAGTATGATATTTTGTTGTTTTGGAGACTTATAAAGTTGAAGATTCTTCTGTTAATCTCAATGCATTTGAGGTTTTTACTTGTGGAAGAAGCTAAGGCTTGCTGATGAAGCTTTGACAGTTCTAAGGAAGTGTATGGTGGGTATGGTGGATCTTTATCCTTTCTGATCACATACATGGGATGATGATAGAATTTTGTAATGTGGGGCAGTTCGATGATGCTTGTCAGTTGTATAAGTTTAGGAAGTAACATAGTTGTTTACCTAATTTTGTGCTATACTTGGCACTACTTGATAGATTCTCTAGGCATGCAGATATGGAGAGAGCCTTAACGGAATTGGAGAGGGAAGGTGGGGTTTGCAGTCCTAATGTTGTATATTTGTGATTCATATGTTATCTTGGACCAAATAGAAGCTTAAGGTTGTTTCCTGACTCGTATCAGTTCTTTAATTAAGACTTTGTTGCGGAGGACCAAGTTGAAGAGGAGTATGAGTTGATTGATAGAGTTGTACGAATCTGAAAGTGTTACAGAAATTGATTAGTATAGTTTTATTGGTGTGTCTTTAAAAACAGTTGGAAGATCTGAGGAGGTACACAATTGTCTTTAGAATGATGCTTGATAGTGGGATCAAACCAAACAGTTTGATGTGTAGCATCATTAACAGAAAGCTGTGTTTGAATTATGTACAGTAGATTATCGAAAGTGTGTTAGAATTTGTTTCCAGGAAGTCATCTTGAAATCTCTAAATGTGATAGAAAGTGTGTGGTGCCTAACTAAAGAGTCTGGATGAATGAGTGGTGATGTGAGAGTAAGTGAAGTTCCATCATAAAGTTACATAAATTCAGTTTGAGGAACCAACGTCTGTGCTTAATAATGCTTCTCTTGTTAGGGCACGAGAGAGGTAGTGTCATACTCGAGTAATGAAGTTCATCATAAATAGATCGTAATACCAGAATCTGGTACCAAGCATAAATAGCTCTACCTAAGCACAGATTCATGTCATCAGCCAAAAATTTTTTTGTTCATCATATGTTGAAGGTGAAGTTTACCACAAAACTTTTCTCTAGCATAACTAGCTGCTAGAATCTTTTTTTTTTCCTTTTCTTTTTTCACTTTGGTTTTATCTGCTTTGTACCTGTTGATAAGTAATCGTTTCCCCAGATTCCTTTTTGTTCGAAATTGACTCACTATATTAAATTGTCAAATTAGGAACTTGTGATATGTCCAAATTTAAAATTGCTACCTTATCAGTTGGATTCTTTTCTTGAAAGGAATAAGTGTACTGGCGTGGAGAGTTTCTGTAGTTAGCAATGAATCAAGTAGATGATTCCTTTAGGAACCAGCTGCAGAAATTTTGCAATATGAATGACAGATTCTCTCCATGCCAGATTGAAGAGGTTATTAATTATAACTTCACTACCCGTTTTTCACCATTCGATGCATTCCCTTTTCCCGCAGCTAATATTCATTACATTCTATTCACTATCCAGGGTCTCTTCTTGGGTTCTATTGGAGCTGCAAACAACAAGGACGAACTCAAAAAGTTAAACTTGACACATATTGACAGTAGCTAATTCTTTGCCACCGAAATATCCAAATGAATTTGTGTATAAGGTATTGAATGGTAAGAGTCCTCTTCCTTGATCTGGTGAACTAGGCTCTCATTTTTATTTATGTTTTAAGGTTTCTTAATCTACAATGAACAATTTAGTGTTTGATATAATTTACTTCAATACATTATATCCAATATCTTCATTTTTAAACTCAGTAAAGCTGGGTTTTGAGCTCTTTTATGATTTTGCATCAAGCACAGATTTCCAAATTATCTTATTTATCTATATGAACTGTTTATTAGTCTAAATGGGTTTGGTATACTCCATCAGAAGCATTGATCCTGATTTTGAAGTATCTTCTGTTCCACTATAATTATATAAATATTCTGTTTTCACCAGCCTTTAGTTTGCAGTTATGAGCTATGCATACACAACATAAGATTGAATTGGTCGTACTAATTGTTTCAAGCCAAGGTTCTGGAACTGATATTTTCTTGTTATATTTTCTTGGTGCTTTTCAAAATTGAGGTAGTTACGGACTCAGAATGCACAAACCTAGGACAACACTTTGATGAATGTTTCAACTATATTGAAGAAGCTAAGGGATCTGGCAGCAGAAGATCAAGAAGGTGACTTTTCTCTCCCTTTATATTATTGTTTGCAGATTTTGTCTTATTTATAGTGGAGAAATAAAATGTTCATGTCAAACACTGTAAATTAGTTGCATCGAATCTACATATATAGGTCAGAATCATGATTATTGGAAGAAAAACACATATAAAATGTCTACAATTTTAAAAAAAAAAATACTCAACTAGCACAATGCTACATTTTGTTCAACAAATTCAAACATAGAATGCAAAGAAGCTATAAGAAACATAACCAAAGCTGTGCAGTGTTAAAGCCATTTGAATTTCAACATCATATATATTTTTTACTGTGTATCATAATAAATATTGATGATAATATGAGTACGAAACTTATTTACCTTTGTTCTCCATCATTATCTTCATCATTTCTTCATGGTTTTCTTGCTTGTTATGATTGTCACCTTCATTGTTACCCTTATTACCTTCTGATTCTTGTACGTTTTACACTTGACCGGTCACCATGGTGGACCAGGCAGTGGCAAAAACCCACGTGGCGTCCATCTGTTTGCTGATCATTCGTGCTGTGTAGTACGGAATGTTAACCCTCTGGCTACTCTTCTCAGACTTGATGCATCCATTGATGAACATGACACAGTCCATCAAGCTTTCTCTTGTCAACCCTTTCATGCCATAAGCATGTGATCTTCTCCACAGACTTTTCCCATGAGAGTTTGCTGGATGTGACATACAAAGAGCTCTGTTTGTGTCTCTGATGGCGGAATCTGGATCACTTAGCAGCAATCGACACTGAGCTCTATTGCTATAGAGCATCAATCTATCTTTCCTCATCCTTATTGGGCACAAAGCTAATGCCTCAGAATACTTAATTACAGCTTCCTCTATTTCCTCTTGACAAAACAGATGGTTTACTTATTGTTTTATCAAATCCACCAGAACCCTTCTTTCTTCCCATGTTTCTCCAGGCAACAAGACTCTCTCTTTCTTACTCCTCTCTATTAAATTCCATAGCTCTACGAAAGTTGCGTTCTTATTTGATGCACCATACTACACTGGATTGGGACTTTGAGAGAAGACACACCAGATTGAATACTCTGTTGGTTAGATTAGACATGAGTTAGATCGAAGGAAGAAAAGCTAATATCCAACTCTTAGCAAGTTGAAGAAGTAAATTGAACTCATTAGATGGATGAATATGCACATGCACTGATCGCATCGTCAATTTTTATTATTATTTAAGGAAATTAAGTTCAGCAGAAGATCTTCATATTTTGCCAGAGACGCAATGTACTTTTTGTAACAGAAACTCAAATATTGTAAAACAGTTCAGAAAATCAATCCGGAACTTTATTTGAATGCAAGTTTGATATTAGTGATATACATAGAATGTGTTGGAAATTAGTTTCCATCACCGGTATAACATGATCATAGTTTCGTATCACCAAAAAAAAAATCATAATCACTGACTGCCAGCAGCCTTTCTTGCAGGAGGAGCTTTTTTCTCATGATGATCAGACTCGTAATAATCATGCCACATCCCTCGGCGGAAGGTTTTTGCGTCTTGCTGGAACTCTCTCAAGGTACGAGACTTCCATGACCTCTTCTTCTGGTTATCTAGAGAAGCAAGTCCATTACGAATCATGGTAGCATTTATACTGTCAACATCATCTGATGTGACAAGAGTTACCATAAGAGCTGGTCCGGTTCCTTGGCCTTTGGCAAATTTTCCTTCAGAAATATCTCTTCCCTCAATCACGGCGGTGAACTCTTTGTCCAATATGCACTCGCTCAAATACTCACCTGCTTCTTGACCAAACTCCTCCTCCAAGCTCGGGACAATAACATGTGCCAGGCTGCATAGCTGAGCGAGACCAGGTACAGCGGCAGCAGAAGGAATAAGAGGCCGTAACTGACTGTAAGGGACAACCTCTTGATTACCATAGTCAATGTAGAACACTTTAAAATTGCCCCTTCGCATATTGACAATCCTAGCTCTGTTCCAAGAATTATCTGCACTATATTGAGCAAGGACAATGTCACCCTGCTTAGGATTAAAAGCATCACTTACAGAAGGAGCTTCTTCAAGGTTCAACGAAGCAAGCTGTTGCTGAATAGAGGCACTCTTCTCGTCCCCAACTGTCCTCACATAAAATTTACCGCTGTCCAGAACTTCTGTGACCACTACCTTTAGTTCTTTCTGTTCGTCAAAATTCTCCCAAATTTTCAGCTTCTTCGTTTTTGCATCTTTCATAGCTCGTTCTAGGAGATGGCCATCTTGGATCTTATCGCTACCACCAAATGGAATATACTTTGCAAGGCCAGCTTCAACGAGGGCAACTGACACATTGGTCCCAGATTCCCATATACTTCCCACGAAAGTTCCGTTTCTATCAATAGTCTCCACTTCAATCTCAACATCTCTCTGCATTAATCTTCGCCTCATGACGGCAATTGCTTCGTCCGAATAGGGCTCACCACGACTAGGACATCTCACACCGGAGAGAGAAAAGAAGATGATGCACGTCTCCTTGGGAATGTAGAGTTTAAAACGATGACCGCTGAAGACATATTCCACAACTGCAGACACTCTCCTAGTTCGCTGCAAGGACGGCAAGACGTCTCCTGCTTCGTAGGCCGTTGCCATTGTCAAGTCTGTCATGTGCACAACGGGGGCCTTCTTTGAAGAATGGAGTCCTTTCTTTTCAGCAATAGCACATGTTTCGGCAGCAAGTAGGGCATCATAGTATCTTGATCTCTCATCATACTCTTTATGTTTGATAACGGTACCGAAACCACATTCAACCAGAAGCTCAGCAACGTTTACCTCAGCCTGGTTTCTTTCATCTTCTCCGTCAGCCTTAACAAAGACTGATCCGAAATCTATTACTCTAGAAGACTCCAAATCTGCTTGGCCGAACTTCCTGGAATACTCCATTTGAACATTCACTTGGCGTCCAATAAGGCGTGTCCTCAGCATCTCCTTGGCTTCACGTGCATAGGCCGCCGGCTCATCACCTCTCCGTCCCATCTTCGGACACTGAATACTCGAAAGGCTAACTCTCCGCTCTCTAGAATCATCCGCCACAATGACACATTCCCCACTTACAACCTCCACAACTGTTCCAGTGAAATTCTGGTCATGAATTGGCTTGGAATTTGTAGCTGGGGGTACAAAGTTTGTCCAAATCCTCCGCTTGCTCTTCTTAGCTTCAAGCTCTGCAGTCTTGAGCTGCTGCTTTGCATCTTCATCCATAACTTTTGCGCTCCATTGTACAAATTTAGCATAACCATTCTCCACAAGCTCCAGCCCCAAGTCCCTCTCAGAGTCTCCGTAATACACAGAACCAATCAGACGGCTGAATTTGTCGACACCCTCCAAGACAATATGCACATCTCTATTCAACACACGAGACTCTGTGAAAAGCTTCGCTTCTGATGCAAAAGGATAAGCATTACGTCCAACGTAGGGCGCCTGAGTTCCTGAAACAATTACTAGGACAAACTGAAACTCCGGAAGCAAATGAGCCAGAACTGTACTGCCATCACAAACATGCTCGACGATAGCTTCTACACGCTTGCCCTTGTTTGCAGCCAAAAGAGTCTTGGTGGTCTCTAAGTTGAGTTGGGGAGGTAGAGTTCTAATGGATGCCTCCGCCGCACCAGGAGCCTTGCTCCAGAGACCGAGACCTTTATTAAAGGCTTGGTCCATGTGAAACTGCAGCTCAACATAGTAAGGAGTTGTGCTCGGCAACGTTACAGATGCCCACCCTTTTTGAACAACAAGGGCTGCAACATTATCGTTACCAAGGAAGACAGTACCGACCAATCCCAGCGGTTCTTCAACGGAATCAATGCAGTAAACCACCTCCTTTCCGAGGCAGAGCTTCCTCAGATACTCTCTGCTGTCCCATGCAAAAGGCTCGTCAGCGCTGCGATCTTTACCGGCTAGTTTGGGAGCACGAACCGATGACAAAGTTATAACTCTTTCCGATGGGATTCCGGTATTGTTTGGCCGAAGGGCCTGGATGACAAGGCAATCACCTGAAGGAACAGCCTTGACTCTGCCTCTATACCAAGATTGTGATGCCATGTTGTATTGACTGCTCTTTGTTTCCAACAAGATTTTGAGTTGTGAGTTTGTGACAATAGTATTTATAGGAGGTATAGCCGTATAGGAGGTGGTGTAACTTGAGGATTGTGATTTCTAGCTCGTCATGGAAACCTTGGAAGACAAGGCAAACTCAACTTAAATACTTAATTCGTTAACATATCTCAATATAATCTCTAGGGTTTTCTAGTAGATTATAATAGGGAGTCCTTGAAAGTTAAGGATTCACTGAGTCATGGAAACCTCGGAAGAGAAAGTGTAACTTTCCTTTCCTGACTTGTAAGAATGAGAATCTGAGATTTTACTTCCGGATCTTTACAATAAGATTTACTCCTTTTTCTTAGTTCGATCCAAATCTGAGGAAGATTTTAATTTCGTCCATACTTCGTGAATCAATGATTTGATTACTTTGATTTTGTAAAATCTAATTTATCTTTTTTTGAAAATCTAATTTATCGCAATGCAGTAATTTTTTATATTTTCATGCCAATGCAGTAATTTTTTATATTTTCATGCCAATGCCAATGCAGTAATTTCATATGCCTCTAGTTACTTGAGTTTGAGGGAGCTTCAGTGAGCAGATCCTATTCCAATTTGCGCAAGAACATACTTGAAAGGCCAGATTCAATCCACTGGTCACTAGTAACATGGTCCTAGCATATAACCAATTTTAATCACAACCCTCCCGCCGGGGGATAGTGGTTGCCGCCAACATTCTCCGAGCAAAGAAAAGCTGACACTTGTTTTGCTTGCTTTTTGATTCTCAGGTAAGTTTTCTCGTCATGTTTCTCTGTTCAAAATTTGCATTGGATTTTGGACAGCAAGTTAATGAAGTTTTTTCTTTTTCTTGGTTGAGATTGTAAAAAATTTGTGGTGCAATGATATTTGATGTGTAGGATAATGCTTGATAGTGGGATCAAACCAAACAGTTTGATGTGTAGCATCATTAAAAGAAAGCTAAGTTTTAATTATGTACAGTAGAAAATTATTGCTCATTTCATGAACTTGAGGAGATGGGAAGGTTATTTTTCCTCTCAATTTTTTTTTCGGGTTTTAAAGGTCCTAGAGGGGGGTGAATAGGCCTTTTTTGAATTTTCGTTGACTTATGTATCCGAGGATAGCAATGACTTGTGTTATTCCAAATTCACAGGATACGAGTCTGTAGAAAGTAAATTGCAGCAAATAAAGAAACAACACAAGGATGTTTTTTACTCGCAGAAACCCTGAATGCAAGAAGAAAAACTGCGTGTCTCTAACTCTTGAGAGACAAAATTTTCCACTAAGTTGAAGTAACTTCTTACAAGAATAATAGTTCTAATGATACACTACCACAGTGCTATCCTTCCTAGTCCCAAACTAGTCTAGACCTATTCCCTCTCTTGTTTCTAAGTTCTTACAACATGGAACACTTTTAGAAGCCTTGTTCTTGAATTCAGATAACCACTAGCTGATTCAACCGTGAACGCTTCTCGGGTTGGTTGCACTACACATCCCTCATGGTATGCAACATGATATGAGTTGATGAAAGAAGTTTTGAGTACAAGCTCTAAGGTTTACAGTCACGGAGAAGACTTAGAGCAGCATGAACAATGCAAGCTAAAACTAGACTCAACAAAGAAAAAGCAATAAGGCAGTTTTCAACAACCATTGAGCAAAGCCAAAGCTATAGGTATATATAGGCAGACAAGGCATCAAAGATGATGCAAGCTGACCTCAACATGTTTCAGAAAGGTTTGGACAGAAGTGTTTGGTTCTCCATACTGAAAGTGATGTAACCAAATGGAGAGTTGACACAAGCAACCTCAATAAGACAAAGATACCTTTCCTAAAACATGAACGATTCAAAACAGGGAGCAAAGAGGTTTGAAACCCTCTTCCTCAGTCCATTAGTGGACCTTGACACAGCCGATAGCGACTGGTCTTTGAATCACACAGGGACCAGCTTTGTATTGGATAATGTATCATAAAATCCAAGCTGGAGCCTTAAGCATCAAACCATTTGGTCACGGGTTGGCATAACAAAAGATCTCAACCCTTAGACTGGTTCGAGCGCCAAGGCACTTCCCACAAACTCAGTTGTCCATTTGAATTTGAAAGACCTATTAAACTAATATAACAAACTTTGAAACTCAGGACAGCAACAGACTCAGTACTAGGATAGCAAGCGAAGCTGCTAACCTCTGTGAAACACAATGATATGCAGATGCATGTTTTACCTGAAACCATAAGGGATATTAGTGCCACTTGTTCTTGATCAGATAACAGCATCCCAAGGTGTTTTGCAGAATAAAAGGATTGTCAACTATCCTTATACCTTTAGGTGTTCTCGGCAAAAGGCACTTTGTGGAGGTTGCAAAGCTTTCGAGGGTTATGCTAAGTAAAGATTAAACTGAAAGCTCTCTATGTTGACAGTATAGTATAGTCCTGAGGAAATCCAGAGTGGAGATAAATAGTTAATTTGTTCAGCGATTGACAAGAACTGTAAGGTGACGATGAAGAAAGATAGCATTCCAACAATCCAACTGTCTTGTACGTTGGATCTTGTTGGTTGATGAACTGAGTTGTTCAACTGAAGAAGAACAAAATACTTTAGTCTAGTCCCTGTAGAATCTGAAGTAGAAGTGGATAACGGGAACTCCTCTTGGTTTCTGACTTGTTGGGAAAAATAATATAATGGAAGTAACAACTAAACCACACAAAGGATAAATATGTAAAGATGTAAAAGATAAAGGAAAGGGAACACCAGATATAACGTGGTTCGGCAATATGCCTACGTCCACGGGGCAGCAATAACAAGAACTTCCACTATGAAATAATGGGTACACGAGATACACAACTTCAAGAACACTACTTGAAGGAAACCCTCTCTCACACTAGCTTGTTCTGCCACCAACTACTCTACACTCTCAACTTGGAGTGGACACTCTTCTCTACTTGGAAGATAGAGGTTTGAGATGGATGAGATGCTTGGAATGAGCAAATGACTCTCTTTTTATAGGCTAAGGAGGAATCATCTAGACCTCTCATTAGTGCTCTCCCAATAAATGGTAATTCATGAATCTTCCTATAACTCATGCCTTGACTATAACTCCAAAACCATCCATGTTCTTTGTGTAACTCATGTAACTTATGTAACTCATGAAACCTTTCATATTATTTTCATTACTATTTTATTTATTTTGGTCTGGATATTATAACAATCTCCCCCTCTAGACCAACCCGGGGAAATACGCAGCAAGACTTCTATTTGAAGTCCATCCCAGCGGACTTGCTGCAATACTCCAACTTCTGTTGTGGCACAACCTTAGTCAACATATCTGAAGTATTCTTGTTGGTGTGAATTTTCCTCAACTGCAAAAACTTCTTTGACACTACATCTCGTATCCAATGATAACGTAGATCAATGTGCTTAGTGTGAGGGTGATAAACTGAATTTTTACTCAAGTGAATTGCACTCTGACAATCACAATACACCACATACCTTTCTTGCTTCACACCCAACTCCTGAATGAACCTTTGCAACCATATCATTTCCTTGCCTGCTTCGTTTGCCGCTATGTACTCGGACTCAGTGGTGGATAAGGCAACACACTTCTGTAACTTGGACTGCCATGATACAGCTCCCCCACAAAATGTAAATAAGTACCCAGAAGTGGACTTTCTGTTATCAAGATCCCCAGCTAAATCTACATCTGTGAAACCCTCCTAAACGGGTTCGGATCTACCAAAAGACAAGCACAACTTTGAGGTGCCCCTCAAATATTTGAGTATCCACTTAACAGCTTCCCAATGCTCTCTGCCAGGGTTAGATAAATATCTACTAACAACTCCAACTGCATGAGCAATATCTGGACGAGTACATACCATGGCATACATAAGACTACCAACAGCTGATGAGTAAGGGATACCTGCCATCTTGTCTTTCTCCTCTTGTGTAGTTGGGCATAATAATCTGCTTAACTTAAAGTGATTACCTAGAGGTGAGCTCACTGACTTGGCTTCTTTCATGTTGAACCTTTCAAGCACCCATTCAACATACCTCTCCTGTGACAACCATAATTTATTTGCCTTCCTATCACGGGTAATCTCCATGCCCAAAATCTGCTTAGCTGGACCTAAGTCTTTCATATCAAAAGACTTTGATAAATCTGCCTTCAACTTGCAGATCATAGAAATGTCTTGCCCCACTATCAACATATCATCAACATAAAGCAACAAAATTATAAATTTACCTCCAGTGAACCGTTGAATGTACACACATGGGTCTGCATCAGTTCTTTTGTATCCATGACCCACCATGAATGAGTCAAACTTCTTGTACC